>NC_069504.1:678148063-678406309 GCF_027579735.1 Bombina bombina
TATTTTATACATATGCAGCAAAAAAAAAGTTTGGTTTCATTATTTGCAATGTTCTTTATGCATTTACGATTTCTAACATTTTGTCCATATGGTGAACAGTGTATTTTATATATTATTGTCCTTTTTATTTCTATATATATGCAATGCAATATATATATATATATTATTTATATGTTGGTTGTGAATTTAAATTTTAGGGTCCTTAACCCACATGTAAATATTTGCAATATATATGAAAATACATTGTTGCCAACAAAAAATATGGTAGACTGCCAAAAAATGTATTTTCCAGTCACGTGACCATTACCATATAAAAGACTTTCAGACATGCTCACTTTATTACTTGACAAAGTTGACAGAGAACAGTGAAACGTACGTTGGAACTTCTTCTACAAACATCTACGTCATTTAGTGCCATTTATTCACAGGAGGCGGAGTTTTGCCCTGCCAGTCTAAGACTCAGATTTGCGGAGTAGTGTTTTTACTATTCCCTATCCGTATCCATCTGGACTTGTGGCTTACTCGATTCAGTTTATGTGAACTGCCTCATATAGAGACTCCTCATATGTGATAGAAATACTGTGCATTTGACGGTTTTATATCTTTATATAATTTTAATAAATTGTATATTTTCAACTCATCTTGTGGATGACTGGTTAACCACCAGTGTAAAAGAGGGTGTGCACATGAAATAGAGCTGATCTTAGCTCTTAGAATCTTCACAACAACATATAACAGCATTGTATTTACAATATTATGCTGTTATTTCCTTCTTCTATTTGAGGAACACCTGGAAATATCTCTTTATATTAATACATCTATATTGGAAGAAAACACCTTGGATACCTTCTTAAAAGCACAGTCCTGAACTGCTTAAGATCGAACATATCCTTTTTTCTTTTTGTTTTTTTGTTTTTCACCAAGATCACATTTATTTCCACTTATTTGTAATATTGTGATTTATTGTATATTTATTTCAATGATATTAATGATAATGGCATCAACAATTTCATGTGTGATATCATGCAAAGTTACCAAGCAGGGAGTGGGGGAATTTTAAGCTAAGAATTTCCATGTTTTTAAAGGTTTGACAGAAAACTTACACTGTGTCTTTAATGTAAGTTTTTTCCAATTAAAGGGACACTGTGATTCAGATAGAGCATGAAATTTTAAGCAACGTTCTAATTTACTCCTATTATCAATTTTTCTTCATTCTATTGGTATCTTTATTTGAAATGCAAGAATGTAAGTTTAGATACCGGCCCATTTTTGGTGAACAACCTGGGTTGTTCTTGCTGATTTATGGATAAATTCATGCACCAATAAAAAAAGTGCTGTGCAGAGTACTGAACCAAAAAAAAGCTTAGATGCATTCTTTTTTCAAATAAAGATAGCAAGAGAACAAAGAAAAATTGATAATAGGAGTATACTTAGAAAGTTGCTTATAATTGAATGCTCTATCTGAATCAAGGAAAGAAAAAATTTGGGTTCAGTGTCCCTTTAACTCCATTGTTTTTCACTAAGAAATTGCAACTATTTTAATATATTCCACACAGACATTTTAGAAGAAAAAAAAAGAATAAAAATGTTTTAGTATTTTCCAATTCCTTCTAAAACGTAAATAAATAACACAAAATTTTATCCAGCAGGCAGGAACACATAAAAACTATTCTGAAGTGCACTGTTATGACTTCTAGCACAATCCCTGCCAATCACCCTATAGAAGCTTCTCTGTTTAATAGAGAAATGCAGGTGTGTGTGTGTGTGGGGGGGGGGGGTCATGCTGACCGACCCTTCTTCACAGAATGCAAGAGTGTGGCCCCTTACACTGTGAAGAAGGTTAGAATTAACATGCGTCTCTACCTTCCCCTGCCTGTGAAGAAGAAGAAGGATTTAGTGCGGCTCCCCAGCACACTACAGGTGACTATACACCTTATTTAAATAATAACAAATATTATGAATTATATTCATTATTCTTTAAAATAGCTACTTAAATCTTTGGGATATTTTTTTTATTAAAAAAAACCCCAATATCAGTATTTTCATTATGAATTGGCATTAGTAACGAAACAAATGCACATCCGTAGATTTTAATCTTGCTATAGATCCCTGTCCGGATTGTTTCACAGCGAGAAGAGTACTTTTAAGCTCTTCTGTCTTATTAGCAGCAGTTATCTCTCTCTGTCTGGTGAATGTGTGGCATGTAGACCACTCCAAATTACATCAATATACGTCCATATTACTTCCATCAAAGGAAATTTTATTCACAAATAGAATATCTGCTTGTAGACTAGACAAGCCTCTGTATAAAATAAACATCAGAAATTCACAGTATCACTTGGTCTAATCATGCAATGATTACCATAGATTATCTGGCTCTCCAAACACTTAGTACCCTTCCTCTAAAGGTTGGATGAATATCTCCTTCATAATCCCCTTATATTGGAAAACGTCTCTCTAACATTTTGGGATTTTTTTACATTAATTGTAACACTATAGATAACCCCATCATAGTCTGGGACACCTATAAAACAGTCCTTAGGGGAGAGATGATAAAGCAGAGAGCACTTCTTTTAACACCATATCAATCCTATTACCTACCAATTTTCTATCCAGATTCCAAGATTGTTTGGCTTTATATACGATAAGACCAAACCAAGGATAAACAAAGCTATCAGTATGAAAAACCACTAAGGGGGGTTGGGTGCCCCGGATTTAGCTTCTTATTATAGGGCTTTGACCTTAGAGAAGGTGCTTGACTGGCTAAGGGGAGCCAACTCAAAGACTAGGGTCACCATTCCCACCTTCTTTAAACACAACATGGGACACTCTTAGCTGGGTCCCAAAATAATTTAGACCCCCTACAACTAATTAATATGATCGATACAGGCACATTTTCCAGATCTGGGATGAACTCCTCAGAACTACCTCAGGTATATCTTATCCAAATTCCCTCTTCTCGCTCATCCCAATTAATGCTGAAGTTCAGGGAGATATGGCCCCTGGCTACAAAAGAACGGTAGAATTTAGGTTCACAGTTCCTATTTATTTTCTGATAAGGCAAAGAAAACATTGACTTTAAGCTGTATTAGAGAACTTGGCAGGGGATTTTACTCCATGGCTTAAATATGCACAAATGCAAGCTTTTTGCCTTCCTTCTTGAATCGCTCTGATTTCTTGAGGCCTTCAACCTCTCCTCTTAAAGGAACCTTAGCTCTGGCATGTAAAATGCTGCTAAGGAGCACTGGCCAATCTCTCCCATCTTATATTGATTTGTGGCTTAGGGAACTAAATCAGGAATTGAGTAAGAGACTAAAATCTCTATGCATCTGAATTTTCCTTGTATCATGAAAATACAAATAAACATAAAAAATGTATAATAGTTACATAATTAGGAAACAAGGAATAATTGCAAAACATAAGAACAGATCTAGAAATAAAACTGTCAAATTTGAAGTAGCATCTTTCAAAAAGTAACAACTACTCTGTTTACTACCAAACCCCAATATTTTGATATGGAGCTCTGTTCTGTGTAAATGATGATATTAGCAGTTGCCTGTCATATGATGGTATAACTGATGCCTGATGAGGTACTGCTCGTTTAGCATAGCATGCTGCAGAAATACATTTTCAAGGCAACTCTTTAATATATAGCACTTGTGCCAATGCAAATGCAAGTAAAAATGCAATAAATGCCTAAGAAATTATACTCCCTACTCACTATTCTGTTACTGATGCAGCACACCTAAACTTTACCCCCAGCCCTACTCCTAACCCCTCCTCCCTATTAATTAAACCTTCCCCCCAAATAAATACAAAACAGAGATGGGAACACAGACCATATTTATTAAAGGGACAGTCTAGCCAAAATTAAACGTTCATGATTCAGATAGGGCATACAATTTTAAACAACTTTCCAATTGACTTTTATCATTAAATTTGCTTTGTTCCCTTTGTGGTATTTTTGAAAAGCTAAACCTAGGTAGGCTCAAACTGATTTCTAAAGGGGGCAGTCTGCAGAGGCTTAGATACAAGGTAATCACGGAGGTATAAAGTATATTAATATAACTGTGTTGGTTATGCAAAACTGGGGAATGGGTAATAAAGGGGTTTTCTATCTTATTAAACAATAACAATTCTATGGTAGACTGTCACTTTAAGCTTTAAGTTTCCAATTCTATTTTCAAATTAGTTTTGTTCTCATGTTATTTGTTGAAGAGATATCTAGATAGGTAGAGTGCACTGTCTGGAGCACTCACTACATGCCAGGAAATAGTGCTGCCATCTAATACTTTTGTTAATGTATACAATAGTTATAAATAACTGCCATATAGTGCTGTAGACAGGTGCACACTCCTTGAACTTACCTTTTTGCTTTTTAACAAAGGATAACAAGAAAACTAATACAATTTAATAATAGAATTAAAAGTAGAAAGTTTTTTTTTAAATTGTATGTTCTATCTGAATCTTGAAAGAACATTTTGGGGTTTTATGTCCCTTTAACCAATTAAGGATGGCAGCATTTAAATCCCTAACATAACCTCTACCACAGCTTGTCAGCAGCCTACATTGGGAAGTCTGCAATCAGGCTGCCCCACCCTGGAAGAGCATAGGACCCATTAAGTTCTTCAGCTTGCCTACCCGCAAAGAGAAGTACCCCTACGCCAAAGCCTAGTGGGCGTCACAACTCCATTAAGCTTGGCTGTAACAATTTTCCCACTCTGCCTTCTTGCATAGAACCACCACAATACCTAGAGCATAATCTCTCTATCCCAGTAGAAAGGCTTGTGTGAGCAAGTCATGCAACAATCCTCACTGAGTACAGACTGTTTTAGGTCCAATTAAACCAAAAAGGCTTCCGCCAATCAGAAAGGCGCCTACCGCCTCCAATGTATCTCATGGGATATTTAAAAAATGTAATATGTACACATTTCGAACATTAACATTCTAACATTAACATTTCTACATTTATTTACCGATGTTTTTAAAATCACACTCAGTACATAATTATTTCTATTTGAAATAATCATGTCCTGAGTGTGATTTTAAAAAACTACGGTAAATAAAGAATATTGCATTTTAAAATATTCCATAAGATTCAATGGATGCGGTAGGCGCCTTTCTGATTGGCGGAAGAATTTTTGGTCTGATTGGACATAAATGGGAACTAAAGAGCTACGCATAGTGGAAACAATGGGGAAGGTAGGCGCCTCTCCTATTGGCCGACTTGATGTACATCTCGGCGGACTTGTATGAGGACTACCTTCTGATAACCATTTTAGTTTCTTGGCACTAGCCCCTTTTGAAATGGCGACTAATCAGTGATAAGCAGCAGCTTTCTGATTTGTCACCATCTTATTTAAATTTTTAGAATATGTTTGACAAATCTGTACTATAGGTTTGAAAAAAAGCCTGTATACGGGCCGAAATGCATCACCTTTTTATTAATTTTGTCTTTTTCACTTTTTTTCCCCTTTGGATAGTACAAGGGGTGTCCCCACCCGACGCTGATGTTTCCTGTTATCGGCCAGGAAAGCAGGGGCATTCATCTTGGACTCATTCATCAGGGTTCTGGTGTTGATTGTTATGACACTCCTTCTACACCTGGTAACAGGTACCCTCCTAAACAAGGCCTTTTTACCACTTGAAGGTAGAAGACCATTGTAATTGTATTTTTGTGTGGATTTTTTAATCTCCTCTATATGTTTTTTCAATATGCCAATAATTTGTAGATTTTAATTTTATATTAAATGTTAAGTTTTAGAGATAGATGCACCCCAATCTCCCTTCCTTTTATTTCTAACTTGGTTTCATAATATAATTGGAGTGGTTAGCACTAAGGAGGGTATTCCTTAATTCCTACCCGAGGTTTCTAATATATACTACATACCCCCTGTTAGTCCATTAGATAGTGCCAACTACATATACTTTTCTGAAATAATAGCAAGCAAACATTACGTTCCTTTTAATATATCTACAATACTTTAAATAATCTACATTGTACATGAAAATGCATATTTTTTCAAGGAGATGTGGTAAACGCCAGAGGGACGGCAAAATCTAGCCGGGCTCCTGGAACTCAGTACCGGAACATAATTGAGCCCGGGTCTGCCGCGACCCTTCAAATCCAGTTCCCCATTCCTCTCAGAAGGTATCACCCCCCAAAAAATGGTATCCCTAAGTGTCTCATCAAATTGCCGACTACATACAAAAAGGGCGACTTGATCCCCTGCACCCTACTCAATTGGCATCCCTTTTAAGAAGCGGCTGACATGGGCTTAATTCTGGTCCAGTACTGAGTTCCAGAAACCGACTAGGCCAGCAAGGTTTTGCTGACCCTCTGGTGGTCGGCCACCGGAATTTTAGCACATCTCTGTGACACAATATTTAAACATTGACTATAATTTTAGCAACATTGTTTCATAGTTATAATGGAGAGGTTTATTATTTAGTATAGTTTATTATAGGGAGTAATTCTTTTTATACAGTATGCAGTTTGCTGGGTGTTCCAGGGAAGTGTATGTTAGACATTAAGTCAGTGTAGGTGGTATTAGGGACTTAGCTGGGCGTTTCCAGGGGTGTGTAGGTTAGGCGTGATGTAGGTGTAGGCGGTCAGGGGAGCTAGCTGGATGGTGAAGGGGAGTGTAGGTTAGCTGTGGTCTGTGGTCGGTAAAAAGATGGAGCAGGAGCAGTGTAAATTAGGTGTGACCTAGTTATAGGCATTCAGGGGGAGTTAGTGGGGCCTGCTAATGGGAGTAGCCTGCACTTTACTTCAGACACATCGACAGAAGATCTAAATGTTCGAAGTGCAGGTTGCAAGGAGGGTAGCGGCCATGTTTGTCTTGCAAGCTATTAGCTGTCGAGACTACATAGGCTGAGCTAGTTAAAGTTGGTGCAATTAAACTTATGTCCCCACAGCAAACATTTTAGTTTCAATGAGCACACTGTTTGCGCTATGTAGGCACACTTCAAATAGGGTCCAAAATGCAGACAAGCAGCAATGTTGGCGATGTGGGTGGTGAGGTCACGCTCCTATTGACTTCTATAGGAGACGCATCTCCGCTTGCGGGTATTGCTCTGACACGCCCCTTTCCTTTTATTATCTCAACAGACAGTTGAACTGCGATGATTAAGTTGATGATAATTCTTTTTATTATTAACAAATATTTGTAATGTGCTACCTAATTCTGCAGTGCTGCTATCAATTAGAACACATGTAAGACCTAAAAATAACACTTTTATAAATAAACAAATATTTTTTTTAAAAGGGACAGTAAATTAGCTGACTCAGGAGCATCAATGGGCTACTACATGCTAGACAAACTCATATGGTGAGTCAGTGACCATAAACATATATATGCAACCAACACTCACCAGCTAGCTACCAGCAATGCTTTGCTGATCCATAGCCTTCCTAGGTATATTTTTCAGCAAAGAATGCCAAGAGAACAATGCACATCTGTCATAGAAGTAAATGGGAATGTTTTTTTAAAAGTTTAGGCTCTTTCTTAATTGTGAACAATTAATTTTGACTTTTCTGCCCCATTAAGCATGTTGCAAACAGTCTAGTCAAATTTGTGATATTATGTGTTATTTCTGGTTATATATTAAATTAAAGGGACACTAAACCCCCCCAAAATATTTCATGATTCAGGTAGAGAATACAATTTTAAATAACTTTCCAAATTACTTCTATTATCTAATTTGCTTCATTCTTTAGATATCCTTTGCTGAAGAAATATCAATGTACATGGGTGAGCCAATCAGATGAGGCATCTATGTGCATCTACCAATCAGCAGCTACTGAGCATATCTAGATATGCTTTTCAGCAAAGCATATCAAGAGAATGAAGCAAATTAAATAATAGAAGTAAATTAAAAAGTTGTTTAAAATTGCATGCTCTTTCTAAATCCTGAAAGAAAAAAATTGTGTTTCATGTCCCTTTAATTTCACAAAGCATTTTAAGCCAGCCACCTATTTGGACAGGAAAGAAAGTTTCATGCAAATTTTTATTAACAAGTAACTTTTCCAACACTTTATGCCCCTTAGAATTAGGGGTCACATGCAAATATAAATCAAAAGAATTATTAATTAGGCTACAGCATAGCAATATATACAAAGGGTATGATATATATTGCATATTAAATCCAATGAGGCATAAATGGAAAAAAAATAACTGCTTTCTAACTAATACCAATACTTTGAAGAGAGCCACCTGTGGAGTTAAGATAGTCAACAACAAGTTTCAATTAAGAAGTATAATGTAGAACTGTTAATTAAAACTCTCAGTTGAGATACATCAGGTTATGAGGGAGAAAAAAAAAAAAAACATAAATATTAATGTAAGTTGAAAATTCTTGTTTATTTAATATCTTAAAAAGTAATATTAATAAACACAGAGGGCTAGATTACAAGTGGAGCGCAGATTTGCCCGTTTGCAGGAGCGAGAGAATAAACCAGCCTTTACAAGTGGCTGGTCATTGCTACGGTGAACTCGTGGTAGCAATTAGCGCTTATAAATTTAACCAGAGATGGGATGATTTAATAAATCTGCCCCAAATTAGGCCAAAATAATGTCTAGTGTATATTATTTAAAAATAAAGATAACAGCATCTTTATGTTTTAATAAAATAACTGTAATAGACAGTATTTTGGGGTTAAAGTTGATGGGAGTGGGGCGTTAGAAAAAAAACGGAAATGAAAAGTACCTTTACATTGCGGTCAATGGGAACTGTGTGTTCCCAGTAAATATATATGTATATGCTTATATACAGTACTTATTTATGTGTTAATATGTGTATATACACTTATTAACACATAAATATAAACGTATATCAGCATATACATATATATTTGATTGTTGCCTTCGCTGTGCTACTTTCTCCTTTCATTTCGCAAAGTTTTGATGTCGCCTATGACTGCATTAGAACGAGGCTCCCATAGGAGCCTCTGGAAGCGAACTCCCGTAAGTGCAATGCTTCCTAGTAATGCAAACTCAAGCTCGCGTTTGCATTGCGGCTAACTTGTAATACCAGCGCATATTATAGTGTGCTGGTATTACAATGTGGAGCACTAATATCGCTTTCATGAAAATATAATTATTAAAATATTATTGGCATTTATGTTTATGCTTATGTAAGAAATAGATCTGAAAAAACAGAGCAAATGGAGCGCAACACAGTGCACCAAAGTGCACAGAAAATCTAAGTGCAGTAGTTAAAAGAATCAATTTATTAATAAAAGCTCATAAAAGATGTAGACTCACAGAGATAACCTCAACCATGTGAGGTATGTTTCAGCATATTGTCCCTCAGCGTCCACAAAGTGGGTAGTATAGGGTAAAACGTTACTTTTCCCATTTATAAGTCCCAAATACAGATATGAGGCACACAGGGTATGATGAATTCTGGCCCGTAGTGTAAAAAGAGGCTAATAATCTCTTAAATATGGAGACGGTGTGTTTGGAAAAAACGGCTCTGTAAAAGCCGGCTCCAGTACAGCCTTTACCACTAACACGCTTGTGTCAACCGTCACATATGATGGGCGTGGCCTAATGCGTTTCGTGGGGCTCCTCCATGTTTCATCAGAGGTGATGCCCATCCTCCTCATTGATCTTCCTTATATAGTAACCACACTGCCACACCTCCCATGTTCATTGGATAAAAGGGGAGGTGGCGGCAGAAAAAAGTGGGGATTTTTTTCAAACATTGAGCATCACAGTGACAGTATTACACACGCTCTTACATCTCTACATGAATACATAGCTAAAAACAGATTTTTCACTGTATCGTTACACTTCTATGCATATTGTATATTAGCACCATATCATACCAACAGGATGACTAAAAATATTACAAAACCTTAAAAACGCCTTTCCTAAAGACAAAGACAAAAGATATCTGAATAAGTTAATTTATAAACCTGTCTCATATGAATGCATTAACTCCTCTTCTTCAAAATAGACTGGCACACATAACCTCATATGTCTAGTGTCTCAATATATACCGCATATGCTAGAGCGCAATTAACCAAAGTGATTATATATAAACTATGTACACTGCATAGAAACAAGGAAAGGGCTTATAATAATAGAAAACCCTACCTCTCAACTAAAAGTATTCATAAACAATTTAGACTATAAATCCAAAAAGGCAGCTAGGTCTATATCACGGTTTAGACCCTCTGGATCCATACTGCCCAACCTATGGATCCAGTATGTTTCTCACTGCCTCAAATGCAGGAGACGGTTTCCCCTCCTTAAAGCACTTTTAACATGTTCAATAGCTTCAATGGTAAGACCTGTGCTATCCTTACTGTGTTCTTCTAGGAAGTGTGCTGACACCCCATGATTATCTAGACCTGCTTCTATATTTCTCAGATGCTCACTAAATCGTGTCTTCATGGGGCATTTAGTATGACCTACATAGATTTTATCACATAGGCATCTGAGGAGATAGACCACAGAACAGGTTTTGCATGTCATCAGACCCTTAATTTTATATGTGTTGTCTCCTATTACTCTTCCAAATGATTGGTTTTGTTGGTCCAGATGTTAAACATTTGATGAACATTTGTAACTTGTGTGTTCTTCCTAAGCCAATTCTCAGACTTATTGGGTTTCAACATAAAAGGACTAGTTTTGTACTCCAATTAGCATTCCTCTTGAAAATCACCTGTCCTTTTTTACTCAGAGCTTCTTTCAGGATAGGATCCTGCATAAGGATGTGACAATGTTTTTTCATTGCTTTTTCAATCTCTCTTGATGCTCTATTAAATTTGGTAACCAATTGTACCTTTTTCTTAATAGTATATTCTCCTATTGTATAATCTCCCCTCTGTTTCTTGTTCACTTCTTTCCCTTTAATCAGATCTTTTCTTTCCATCCTTCCTACCCTGCTCTGAATCTCTCCCAAGAAGCTGTCTTGGTATCCCTTCACTAGAAACCTGTTTTTGATTAATCCTGCTTCTATCTGGAAATCTTCCTAACTAGTGCAGTCCCAGAGGGATGTTTCTTTTCCACATCTCGTGGCAACTGCTATAGCGTGTAAATACCCATTAGTGTTGGTGGATTTCCTTTACAGATTGGTAAGTACAGTATGGATTTTCCATGCTGAATATAAACAAGTCTTCCTACCATCCTATGTAGAGGTTTGCAAAATTGTGGGCAAATTTAGTGCCCATTGCGGTGCCTCTCACCTGGAGGAAATATTTATTCTTGAACATGAAATAATTCCTCATTTTTTGTGGCAAAGTATTTTAATGCAGCAATTCCCAATGCATGGGTTATTGATGTATACAATGAACACACGTCCATAGTTACGCAGATATAATTATCTTGCCAACTCATCCCCTCTAAGATCTAGAGTACTATAGGTTTCAACATGTGGCCAACATATTCTGACAGCTTGGTAGTGAGACCTCCCATCCCTGACACTCTCGGCCTACCTGGAGGGTTCACTAACCCCTTATGAATCTTGGGTAGGTGATAGAAAATCAGTAGAACAGGATTCTCGATCCTCAGATAGTTGAGCTCAACATTCGTTAGAACTGAACAGTTCTTACCAAGCATAATTAATTCATAATATTCCTTCAAAAAGTTTTTAGTGGGGTTCCCAGCCAGAACACGATATGTCTCTTTGTCCCCTAAAAGGCAATGTGCCTCTTTTACATAGTCTAGTCTGTCCAGGACCACAATCCCCCTGCATTTATTGGCACTATGAGCCACTAAATCCATATCCTCGCTCAATTACTCTAGGGCTTTTGGTTTTGCTTTAGACACATTCCCATGGACCTTATTCTTTTTCTTATCCCTAGAACAGATATCCCTTATCTCCTTCTCCAGTAATGATTCAAACACTGGTATTTAATTCCCCTTTGACTGTATGGGGTAAAATTCCTCTTTAGGGAGCAATAAATCATAGGTATCTGTTTGACCTCTTCCTCTAGCTCCTGCAATATATTTATTAATGCAATATAATTTTCCAACTCTCTAATATCTCCTTCAGCTTTCAAACTTTCTAAAATTACTAGAGATTCCTCCACATTTTCTATCCCTCCTCTACATTCCTTTGGTTTATTCTTTAGTTCAAAATGTCTGGCAGGGGTCAATTTCCTCACTAATTTCTAATGTCTATGTAAAACTCAAAATCATTTGGAGCTATATCTGGAGAAAAGGAAAGGCCCTTACTTATCGAAATTTCCTCATCTTTAGTCAGATTCTTCTGTGAGATGTTAAAGATTTTTTGTCCATATGATTGAAAAATGTTTTTCTTTTCCTTTTTTGTTTCTTGGCTCTACATACCATCCCCCCTCTACATCCTCTTCTTCGTACTCTATTCCTCTTTTTGAATTTTAACTTCCTTCCTGAGGTGGATCCCTTGGTGGTTGGCCTAAAAAACAGTGCTGTACCTGTTCTTTTCTAAAATGGAAATACCCCCAATAGCTCTTTGTTCTTTCTTATTTGTATTATTCGGACCATTCTTTTCTTTAGACTGTTAATTTTTATTATTATTATGGTGATTTCTTTTCTGGGTATTCACTTTTAGTCTTGCACCTAAATCCCCTTTATGGTAATATTCCTGAAAGTTTTGGGGAGAGAGTGTCCCATCCCCAACATACATCCCATTTCCATGGTATGGCTCTCTCCTTCCTCATTGTGTCTAATTCAATTATTTCCATTGCTTATAAGGTGCTCTCTATTTTGATGGGAGTCTCGCCTACCATTATTTTTGTTTTTATTTGTATTAACTTGTTTAGGTTGTCCATTTAAATATTGTTTATGGGCAAAACCCACTTTTTCATTCCCATAGTCTACTCTTCTATCTACCCCTCCATGTTATGTTAATCAATGGTTTGCCCTGTGTCTAACTCTCTTTGTTCCCATAGAGTGCATTATTTAGTTTTTTCTTCTTGTTCTTAATTACCTCCGATTCAAACTGTTTCAAGGAGGTTCCATTTCTCATGACCAGTTCCTTTTTTTAGGACATCCTCCTTGTATTCATTTAAAACAGTTTCAATCTGTGTAATCTCATTCGTCAGTTTTTCAACTTTTTTAACTCTATATTTCTTAAGGATAGATATCACGCTTTGCTCAGCTGTTCAGTTCACTGCTGTCTTCTCCGCTGTTGCGTTACGCTGTGTTGCCTAGCAACATCTTACCTCACTGAAGCCATCCCACTCTGCTGATGTCAGGCCGGGTTCCTGTTAACGAACTTTTGCCTGTCTGACTTCGACTCTGCCTTACCCTTCCAAGCCTTAAGATAAGTTTAACTCTTTTCTTGCCTGAATAAATATTGCTAGACTTTGCTTGCTTGACTACTCTATTGGAGAACTCCTACCTGCCTGAATACACATTGCCAGACTTTGCTTGCTTGACTACTCTATTGGATAACCCCTACCGGCCTGAATACATGTTGCCAGACTTTGCTTGCTTGACTACACCTATTCCTGACCCTACTCTGTCTGCTATCAAGCTACCTAGTATCTACCTATTGGATATTTTTTTCCTGCCTGAATACAAGTTGCCAATCTTTACCTGCCTGACTAGACCTATTCCTGACTCTACTCTGCCTGATATCAAGCTACCTAGTATCTACCTTGAAAAAAACCCAGAGCAAATGGAGCGCAACACAGTGCACTAAAGTGTACAGAAAATCTAAGTGCAGTAGTTAAAAGTATCAATTTATTAATAAAAGCTCATAAAATATGTACACTCACAGAGATAACCTCAAACATGTGAGGTATGTTTCAGCATATATTGAAAGATATCCTCTTTAGAGCACCGGTGTAGCACACCCCTCCATATCCCTCAGCATCCACACAGTGGGTAGTATAGTGTAAAACGTTACTTTTCCATTTATAAGTCCCAAATACAGATATAAGAAGCACACAGGGTATGATGAATACTGGCCCGTGGTGTAAAAAGAGGCTAATAATCTCTCATAGACGGAGACAGTGTGTTTGGGAAAAATGGCCGCTCTATAAAAGCTGACTCCAGTACAGCCATTAACACTAACACGCTTGTGTCAACTTGTGTTCTAGGGATAAGAAAAAGAATAAGGTCCATGGAAATTTTTCTAAAGCAGAAGAAAAAGCCCTAGAGAAACTGAGCGAGGATATGGATTTAGTAGTCCATAGTGCTGATAAATTTGGGGAAATTGTGGTCCTGGACAGACTAGACTATGTAAAAGAGGCACATTGCCTTTTAGGGGACAAAGAGACATATCGTGTTCTGGCTGGGAACCCCACTAAAACCTTTTGAAGGAATATGATGAATTAATTATGCTTGGTAAGAACTGTTCAGTTCTAACGAATATTGAACTCAACTATCTGAGGATCGAGAATCCTGTTCTACTGATTTTCTATCACCTACCCAAGATTCATAAGGGGTTAGTGAACCCCCGGGTGAACCGATAGTGTCAGGGATAGAAGGTCTCACTACCAAGCTGTCAGAATATGTTGACCACATGTTGAAACCCATGGTACCCTGTTTACAGTTTACATTAGAGACACCCCACACATGTTAGAGATCTTAGAGGGGATAAGTTGGCAAGATGATTATATCTGGGTAACTATGGATGTATGTTCATTGTATACATCAATCCCCCATGCATTGGCAATTGCTGCAGTAAAATACTTTGCCAGCAAAAGTGGCTACATTAATGATAGAAAATTTAGGTTCTTGGAGACATTGATGGAATTTATTCTAACAAGGAATTATTTCATGTTTGAGAATAAATACTTCCAGATGAGAGGCACCACAATGGACACCACATTTGCCCACAATTTTGCAAATCTCTACATGGGATGATAGGTGGACTTGTTTATATTCAACATGGAAAATCCATATAAGAATATAAGAGTAGTATCATCAAGTGGTATCTATATATATAGACGATGTGCTAAAAATCTGGCAGGGATCAGTGGATGAATTAAAAATGTTTGTTAAATATACCAACAGGAATTTGAGGAATCTACAATTTACCATTGAATATAGCAAGGAAAAAGTGACTTTTTTGGACTTGGAAATTTTACAAGAGGGAGGGGGTGTACTTACCAATCTGTAAAGGAAATCCACCAACACTAATGGGTATTTACACGCCATATCGGTCGCCACAAGAAGTAGAAATCAAACATCCCTCTGGGACTGCACTAGTTAGGAAGATTTCCAAATAGAAGCAAGAGTAATCAAAAACAGGTTTTTAGCGAAGGGATACCCAGGCAGCTTATTGGGAGAGATTCAGAAAAGGGTAGGAAGGATGAAGAGAAAAGATCTGATTAAAGGGAAAGAAATGAACAAGAAACAGAGGGGAGATTATACGATAGGAGAAGATACTAGTAAGAGAAAGGTACAATTGGTTACCAAATTTAATAGAGCATGAAGAGAGATTGAAAAAGCAATGAAAAAACATTGGCCCATCCTTATGCAGGATCCTATCCTGAAAAAAACTCTGAGGGCATAAGGACAGGTGATTTTCAAGAGGAACGCTAATTTGAGGAACAAAATGAGTCCTAGTATGTTGAAACTTAATATGTCTGAGAGTAGGTGTAGGATGAACACACAAGGTTTTTTTAAGTGCGGGAGAAAAAGTTGTAAATGTTGTGAACATCTGGACCAACAAAACCAATCATTTGGAAAAGTAAAAAGAGACAAAACATATAAAAATAAGTCAGCACACTTCCTAGAAGCACACAGTAAGGATAGCACAGGTCTTACCATTGTAGTTATTGAACATGTTAAAAGTGCTTTAAGGTGGGGAGACCGACTCCTGCATTTGAAGCAGCGAGAAATATACTGGATCCATAGGTTGGGCAGTATTGATCCAGGGGGTCTAAACCATGATATAGACCTAGCTGCCTTTTTGAATTTATAGTCTAAATTGTTTATTAATACTTTTAGTTGAGAGGTGGGGTTTTCGTTTTTTGTTCGGCTTCCGGTGGGAGGAGCATACATGCGCTGTGTGAGGAGCTGTGTGAGGAGTGTGCACACGCTGTGTGAGATCCTGCTCTTCTGCCGAACGACGAGTATGCCAGAGGATCGTCGTCTCGCCTGATTCCTTAGCCGCTATCAACCTGGGCGGTTCGGATACTTTGAAGTCCCACGCTGTGGGACCCGGCGAGTGGAAGCCAACGATTGGGCTATGAGCCGAGTTGCCCCGGCACCTGCATACCCGAGCACCTGAAGCAAATATTGTGAGTACTACACCGGACCAGTTACAACGGAGCTGAGACTTCTGAATATACAGGCACAGGAAGGAACAGAAAGTGCGGTGGAACAAGGAGTAGTAAACCCCCGTAAACAACGGCAACCTGCAACTGAAGATGGCGAAGAGCTGGTAATACAGGTACTGTGTTGAGGGTTTTTCTGTGCCCTTTGCGTATGATATACAACATTAACATTACAACATTAACTAAGTCAGCTTTGGACTGACCTGACGCTAGCTTGCTCCACACCTGGCTCAGTCTAAGTATTGTCTGGTTCAGCCGCCAAGGGTAAGTCCCTGAGACAACCAGGGTGAAGGTAGGGCGGGCTTTTTTTTTGAGGGCCAGGGTGCTGTGCTACGTCTTGGACTTAACATTATCTGACACGAGTAAGCCCAGTATAGAGTGTTGCAAGGGGCGTAATTCTGTTCTGTACCAAGTTATACAATATGCCTTGATTATACATGTCCACACACGGAAAATAGGCATCAACATGGACGTCCCTTATCTTGTTAAGCTCTGAGACATACAGGGAGTACGCTATCCTTCTGGGAAGTCACCTTTAGCTGGAACTTTATCCATATTTTGAAGTTTATACAGAGTCGATGGTTGATGGTTGATTATATATATGAACTGGCTATTGCTGGATTAAAAATACTAACAAACTCTTCTTTTGCAGTCCTTTCACCTGCCTACTCACTAAGATAAAAGATGGACAATTTAACCAATAGTGTCTCTGGACATGTTTATAAGCCTTTTTTATTATGAAAGAGTATCCTGTTTGAAGTAACTGCTTTTTATTTTTTTATTTTTTTAAGTTGAAAATTGTTAAAAATTAACTTGTTATGGTGTTTGCTTCCGTATATAGATTCTGAAGTAGAAGAATTACAACAGGTTTAACGGTCGCTGAATAATAATATATTCAAAAAGAGAGAAATATCTAACAGGAGGCAGTTAAATACTTGCTAGATGTAGGTTGTTGGATGTTTAAAAACGAGCTTGATTTTTAAAGGAGAGAGGAAAAGAAGAAAAAAAAAGAAAGAAAAGAGGGAAAAGAACTTTTCAAACACTGCATACTAACTATACATATATATATATAAAAGGTGTGATATTTAGCTTAGATGAAGGAGCGTTAAGATGATTTGAAAATGTTGATATTTCTTGCTTTCTACATAGTAATTATATATTGCATATAGTGTTAAGCTACCGGAGGGATAAAGAGATATTGAGTGTTTGTATTTTTCCTCTTAAGTTGCTGCTGCTAAGAATATTAAATTATCTATGCTCATGTTTATGTATCTAAACTAGACTCTTCTCTGAAAAATGTGGGCTTTTTGACTACAGACTACTACCGTGTAAAACTAGCCTGTGATAATATCATATTTTGTGATATTTTATAGTGACTGGTAATTCAAATAAATAGTCCTAAGGTGTACTGATTTAATTATAAATAACACAATGGTATAGCCATAGTCACAAATGAATTTTCCTTTACATATCTCACTATTCATAGGCCTTTGATGAAGCTTAGATTTCTTATATATAGAAATAAATAAATAATTGATCCACTTTTTGACCTATAACACATTCACTTCACAGGGCTTTCCTTTTTTTTTTTTTCTCTTTCTAAGTGTGTGTGATTTATTTGTGTGATACACTTAATGGACAAATTTTTGTCCTCCACCGCCTTCTCACCTTTAGCTATGCCGCCTAAATCGAAAGATAAAAAAGGGCCCAGGACTAGTTTAAGTTCCCAGGAGGAACCTTTATATTTTGAAAGCAAGCAACTATTACAAAATATGTCAGACTTATTCACGCCACAATTTGCAGAGATTAAAATGGAGATATCCAATCTAGCAATAGAAGTCCGTCAATTTTCTGGCCGACTTGATGAGGCAGAGCACAGAATTTCAAACTTAGAGGACCTACTAAATAACCAAGATACAATAGTAGCGGATCATGAAAAAAAAAATAGCTACCATGCAAGCCAAGATCGAAGATCTTGAAGACAGGTCCAGACGCAATAATCTAAAAGTAGTGGGCCTGCCTGAAAGTGCTGAGTTTAATGATCTTATACATTTTGCATCAGCTTTACTACCACAATGCGTGGGCTTACAGAACCAACCGCCTTTGTTAATAGAAAGAGCACATAGGTTAGGAGCAGCTAGGGAGAACCCTACAGGACCTACTAGACCTAGACCAATTATAATAAAATTTCTTAACTTCCAAGATAAGATTTTAATAATGCAGAATTATCGTAGAATTCAGGAATGCAAAATAAACCAACATAAATTACTTCTATTTCAAGATTTTTCTGCAGAAACCTCGGCAAAATGGAGAATTATGGCAACGTTCTGCTCTAAATTTATCAATGCTAAATTACAAGCAAAACTGGTTTACCCAGAAAAAATCATAGTTAAAGTCAATGATATCACCCAAATAATTACAGAACCTGAAGCAGCTCAAACATTATGTAAAGAACTTAAACTCAATTAGAATGAATAGAACATTAGGTTCCATGCTTACTTGTTTCCTTTTATATTTAAGTATGGTGCTCGGCTGGGACGTCTGTATGAATGTTGTATGTTTGAGAGGGATTTTATTATTTATTTATTATTTTTTTGGGGGGGGGGTTTTTGGTTTTTTTTTGTTTGTTGTTGCTTTTTTTTTCTCCCTCCACCCCCCCCCCCCCCACCTCGTCTTATTCTTTCTAATAAATACAGTGACGCACCATATTTTTTTTTGTAGAAAAACATGAATACAAATGAACTCAATTTTCTGTCCTGGAATGTAGGGGGAATAACATCTCCAATTAAAAGAAAATCAATCATTAGACACTTAAATTCTCTTAATCCGCAAATAGTTTTCTTACAGGAAACTCACCTAAATCCAGAGGAAGCTATAAAATTAAAGTCTTAATGGGTAGGTAACATAATATATTCACCATATTGTGGCAGGAAAAGGGGGGTGGCGATTCTATTTAATAAGAACCTGCAGTGTGATATTCTCTCCCAAACTATAGATCAAGAAGGGAGATATATTATCTTAGAAGCACGAATATATGATGTAAAATTGGTTCTGTGTAATGTCTACGGACCTAATAAACCCGATAAAATCTTTTGGGAGAATTTAAAATCTAAGTTAATGTATTATAGTAATCAGGGAATAATTGTTGGGGGAGATTTTAATATTGCTCATAGGCCCCGACTAGACAGGTTTAAATGTGTTAATAAATCTGAGTTTGGGAAGAATCGGACCCTGTCCAACTTTATGATGGATCTTGGGCTCTCGGATGTCTGGCGTGTACAGTTCCCCGATGTAAGAGCATTTACTTGCGAATCGAAAACATTTAATACTCTTTCCCGCATAGATATGTTTCTGGTATCAGAACCCTTATTAAATAAAGTTATTAATACAGGCATCAGAGATATAATCATTTCTGATCATGCAATTATCTCGCTACTAATCAAAATGGATGCAAATTCTGGGCCTAACTTTTCTAGACTTATTTTTCCCTCACATTTAATAAATAATTTACAATTTACCAATCGGTTACAAGAGAAGTGGAATGAATATAAGAACAATAATATTTCCTTCTGGTTCAAACCAGAAATATTCTGGGAAGCATTTAAGGCGACCATTAGGGGTGAAATAAAAGCATATCTATGCAAGTTAAAAAGAAAATTTAAGGCCCGAGAAATCCAGTTAACAAATCAAATTAGGAATGCATATGAGGTATATATTAAGGATCCTACTAAACAAACTTGGGATAATTACTCTGAGAAAAAAAGTGAAAAGGACCTTTACATTAAACATAAGACCATCCAAGAAGACTTAAAATTGAGAGCTAGATATCAAAGGAACTATGGGAGATCTGCCAAGTATCTTGCTAATCTAATTAAACATAGACAGAGTAATAGAAGAATTAACAAAATCAGAGTAGCGGGGAAAATTATCACTAATCCTGTGGAAATTAAAGAAGCTTTTTTTGACTTCTATAAAGAGATTTATAAGAAGGAAGAAATAAATGATCAAAATAAATTAAATTTCTGGAATAGTCTTAAAATGCCCAAGATATCTAGTCAAGAGCTTGATTTATTAAATGCACCGATCACAGTGGAAGAAGTTGTAAAGCAGATTAAGGTGGCTAAAACTTCTAAGGCACCTGGCCCTGATCAATTGCCAATGGAACTATACAAAATTCTTTTGGAATATGTTCCGGAAACTTTAGTGAAACTGTTTAATTCCTATTATATAGAAAATAAGAAACCATCTAGATATTTTTCAGCATCTCTAATTACCCTCATACCGAAAAAGAATAAAGACCCAGAAAGTATGGCGGCATATAGGCCTATATTACTATTAAACTGCGATAATAAAATTCTTACGCCGATTTTAGCAAATAGATTGAAAAGCGGTATTGGAAATTTGGTCCATGAGGATCAAGTAGGTTTTATGCCAGGCAGAAATGTGTCCAAAATCATACGTCGAGTCTTGACAGTCTTAGATTTTTTTTTTGGTCAGAAAATAAGGGTAAAACGAATCGAGAAAGATCTAACATGGCCTTAGTGGCGATCGATGCAGAAAAGGCTTTTGATCTTATTAACTGGGATCATCTATTTTGTTCTTTAGTAACTTTTGGTTTCAAGGGTAACTTTTTAACAATGATCCATACAATTTACCAAAACCCAATCTCTAATCTATTAATAAATTCTGAACCTTCTCCAGATATTATTCTAGGTAAAGGCACACGACAGGGCTGCCCGCTTTCACCCCTCCTGTTTAACTTGGGGTTAGAGCCTTTTGCAGTGAAATTAAGGCAAGATCTACCAGGGATAATGATTGGTAAAAGTAAAACCGTGCTTACTTTATACGCGGATGATCTACTTCTATTTATGAATGAATCAGATTTATCCATACAACATTTTTTGACCCTAGCTAAACAATTTGGGTCCTTTGCGGGCTATAGGATCAACCCAGAAAAATCTGAAATTTTATGGTTTACTCAAAATGACACTCCACCGGGTAGGTATCCCTTTAAATTGGTAGATTCTATAAATTACCTAGGGATTAAAATCCATAAAGATCCCAAAGCATGGTATGATCTGAACTTCACACCCTATTTTTCCAAATACAAACAAGAGCTTGATAGATGGATGTCGCTTCCAATTTCGTTATCTTCGCGGGTTGCCATGATTAAGACTCTTTTCTTCCCCCCACTTCTCTATTTACTTCAAAACTTGCCGTTTCTGATTAAAAGTAAAGATCTGATCTTATTTAATAATCTCACAGCAGGGTTCCTATGGAACCAAAAATGTAGACGGATATCCACACAAAATTTAACTCTACATACAAACACGGGAGGTCTTGCGCTTCCAAATCTTAAATATTATAACTTAGCTATTCTAAGTAAATATATTCTAGATTGGATTACGGAAACAGGATATACAACAAATCTACACTTGGAAATGGAAATTGTAGCACCATTTAGTCTGAGAGCCCTGATTCATCTGGATAAGAGGGAGGGAGCTGGTTAAGATGGGGACTTTGTTGAACCCAATCCTGGCCTGGCATAAGCTGTGTGAAGAGTTAAAGATTAATTGGAAATATTCTAAATATTTGCCTATTCGAGGTAACCCTAAATTTCCAGCTGGAATCTCTTCCAGGATTTTCAAAGTATGGTTTAATAAAGGATTACAGGAAGTGATCCAAATCAGGGATAACAGGCTAGATATAGCTAAGTCATTTTTAGATCTTCAGAGTGAATTTGGGATTCATAAACATAGCTTTTATGCATATCTGCAACTGAGACATCTGTATGAAGAATTATGGCAGGATAATAAAACTGACTGGAAGCTTGGAGATATTGATATAACAATTAATATATACAGACAAGGTATTAGGTCTATTTCTCTTCTGTATAATCTACTGGTTCAGAAAGCCGGCCAGGCCCGACTTGAAGTTTTAGTTGAGAAATGGAAAATATACTTTCCCCAGCTTACTTCGATAGAAATTGAGGATAGCTTCAAAAGAATAGGGAAAACTACTAGTATAATATCCTGGAGAGAATCACACTGCAAACTTCTTAATTTGAAATACGTTACCCCCGCACATCTTAAAAAATGCTATCCCCTTGACAATAATGTCTGTTTGAAATGTGGTAATTTGAATGCAGATATTATGCACTGCTTCTGGAATTGTCCGATAATTCATCAGTTTTGGAATAAGATAAATTTCTGGTTATCTCTTAGCCTAGAAGTATCATATAAGATAGGTCCATCAGAGGTTTTCTTCCTGTGTAAACCTTCGGAAAATAAGTATCACAAGACAATTAACACAATTATATTGGCTGCTCGTAATATAATTTTATTAAATTGGAAATCTAATACATTTATATCTTTTCAAAAATATAAATCGGTGGTGGCCAATACAATTATTATAGAACAATACTCAAGTGATTTATTTATAGAAGGGAATTTCAAAAATGGTTGGGTATAATAAAATCCTACTCCCCCCTAATCCAAGATCAAATAATCTCTGGTATAAAGAAAACAACTTTTTTTGACATCTTGGTGCAGTCAGGTAGTTTACCACCTGAATGGATGTAGATTGCCAATCTAGAAAACGGCAAATCACAGGATACCCTGAAATGTGGAACGAGGTTGGGGGGTAGGAGAACTGGAGGGACCCTTTTTTTTTTTTTTATTAGTTTGATTTGGGGGGGCTGTTAAATACAAGATTAAAGAATAAAAGAAAAAAAAAAAAAAAACAATACACCAACATCAATCTAATGCCAATATAAAACTAGAAACAAGAGAAAGGAGGAGAAAGAAAAGGAGGAAATTGCTAGGCAAAGTATAATTATATACCCAGATAATTAAGTTGTTACAAATATGTATATATGTATAATTAATTTCCTATTTTTGTCTTACTTGATATAGTATTTGTTAAAGTTTTGTCCCAAATTACCCTGCGTGGTAAGATTAATATGTACATGTAACACAATTTTTTTCTTATTCTGCTACAGAGAATGTCTGGATATTTTGTTGGTTTATAAATAAATATTGAAAAAAAAAAAAAAAAGAGAGGTGGGGTTTTCTATTATTATAAGCATTTTCCTTGTTGCTATGGAGTGTATATAGTTTATATATAATCACTTTGGTTAATTGGGCTCTAGCATATGTGGCTTATATTGAGATACTAGACATTTGAGGTTATGTGTGCCAGTCTATTTTGAAGAAGAAGAGTTAATGTATTCATATGAGACAGGTTTATAACTTAACTCATTCAGATGTCTTTTTGCCATTTTCTTTAGTAAAGGCGTTTTTAAGGTTTTGTAATATTTTCAGTCATCCTGTTGGTATGATATGGTGCTATATACAATATGCATAGAAGTGTAATGATGCAGTGAAAATTCTGTTAAACTGTTTTTAGCTATGTATTCATGTAGAGATTTAAGAGCGTGTGTAATACTGTCACTGCTTGTAAACATTACCCCTTTTTTCTGCCGCCACTCCCCTTTTATCCAATGAACATAGGAGTTGTGGCAGTGTGGTTACCATATAGGGAAGATCAATGAGGAGGATGGCCATTGCCTCTGATGGAGCAGAGAGGAGCCCTGCGAAATGTGTTAGACCATGCCCATCATACGTGACAGTTAAAACAAGCATGTTAGTGGTAACGGCAGTACTGGAGCCGACTTTTACAGAGCGGATGCTTTTCCCAAGCACACTGTCTCCATTTTTGAGAGATTATCAGCCACTTCTGACACTTCGGGCCAGTATTCATCATACCCTGTGTGCCTCTTATATCTGTATTTGGGACTTATCAATGGAAAAGTAACGTTTTACCCTATACTACCCACTGTGTGGATGCTGAGGGACACAGAGGGGTGTGTTACACCTGCGACTTTAAGGAGGATATCTTTCAATATATGCTGAAACATACCTCATATGTTTGAGGTTATCTCTGTGAGTGTACATCTTTTATGTGATTTTATTAATAAATTGATACTTTGTTTATAATTTGTATTTGAGGTTTGATATAAGGCATACATACAATACATAATAGTGTAACACATTAGCAGTATTGGAATACAGACAACATGTGGCATAACATTGTAATTGACAATATGTATACCTGGAAAAAGGAAGAGAAAACAACATAATATGCAGATAGTATGCCTGATACTCTATTCAAATCCAAAATGATCAATGAGGCCACTCTTGGACTTCCACACTAAATAAAAAGTTATTGAAGGTAGATACCAACAAAAGGGACCACTTTTGGATCTCAACTGAAAAACAAAACTCATTTTCTATTTTTACTGTAATATAAACATAGTGAAGACAACACTGACAACTATTACACTCAAAGATTTTAGATAACTTTAAAATCAAGTAGCTTTCATGTCAAACAGAGGACTTAGGACAAAGCTGAAGGTATAGTTAATAAATGTAGGTGGTCAGGGTTATAGCACTGAAGGGCTAGTATGCTCTGCAGCTGGGGAATTGGAGTCTAGTCATGGACATAGGATAGTTGTTGTCCGTATGAAATAAAATAAAAATTAAGCTTGGGGGTCTAGATAGGTAGCTCAAGTTTTTAATTTTTAGGGTAAAAAGAAAGGGCATACAGCTCTAAGGTTATAGTAATACTTCAACAGAGTGTCAGTTCTCATGTTTACACACCCCACTGTCTTGGCCGCTGACAGCGGGGCCACAACCATACTATCTCAATGGAGGGACACACTAAAGCAATAATAAAACCTAGATCATCTCTAAAAATAGGTCTACCCTAAGAGTATACATGCTAGACAAGATAAAGCTATGTATGAAATTCAAAATACACTATGTATTATCTTTGCAACCCCTTATGCCCCTAATATAATTTACTATCTTAGTCAGCATGATTATTATTTTATTACTGTCATATTACATATGCTCAAAATATATACATTAGCATCAAAGGATCACTATGGATAGCAAGAAATTAACACAGCTTCTGCCTCTGACATACCTTACTATCTTAGATAATGTAATTATTATTGTATTACTGTCATACAACATATGTTCAAAATATATACATTAGCATCAAAGGATCACTATGGATATCAAGAAATTAAAAGTAAAGGGACTAGCAGGCCCATTTATCAAGCTCCGTATGGAGCTTGAAGGGCCGTGTTTCTGGCGAGTCTTCAGACTCGCCAGAAACACAACTTATGAAGCAGCGGTCAAAAGACCGCTGCTCCATAACCCTGTCCGCCTGCTCTGAACAGGCGGACAGGAATCGCCAGACATGAACCCGATCGAATACGATCTGGTTGATTGACAGCTCCCTGCTGGCGGCCGATTGGCCGCGAGTCAGCAGGGGGCGGCGTTGCACCAGCAGCTCTTGTGAGCTGCTGGTGCAATGTTAAATGCGGAGAGCGTATTGCTCTCCGCATTTAGCGAGGTCTTGCGGACCTGATCCGCAGTGTCGGATCAGGTCCGCAAGACCTTTGATAAATGGGCCTGTTAGTGTCTAAATAAACAAATTAAGTGCTAACTGGCTTTTTAAGGGTAAATACTGAGTAATAAAGAGTTTTGTAACAAACAGTATTGCATAAAAGGCCAAGTGAATATTCCAACCACATATAGACGTTCCTCTATCTCAGACTGGAGTAGGCAAAACTAAGGGAGTCACTGCATCAGGAGTAAAACCCAATGAAACCATTGATTATAGGTTCTGAATATTTAGCAACTCAAATAATTTACAAAGTAGCTGAGAATATAGTAGGCATAGATTTATGTTAATCTACATAATTCAAATACTCTTGGAATAATCTACTGCAATGGCATTAAATCTGTAGCTATGAGTTTTGAGCCCTAATGTAATACTTCAGAGTCTGAAGGGGGATAAAGGGGTGAATTCCAGTTATATATGAACTAGCATTGAGCAAAATGACAACATATTTATATACTAAGGTAGGGGAAATTGCATAGACTATAACGTTGTTAAAATCTTAAACTAAATAATGTGTACACAAAGTAAACATGATTCTTTATTCAAATGTTAATTTTTGACTGCAGTAACATTTTTAGAGATTTAAAAGTGTTAATTATAAAATTATTCTAAACTATGTGATGTAATTGGAGAAGTGATAAAACTTGTATCTATAAACACTAGAGAGTGACTATATACACTGAATTAGATGTTGTGTTTTACTTTTGCTTCATTCTCATATTTGATGCTTCCATGACAATCTTTACATTTTTTTTTTAAACCCACGTGAAAAATATTGTTATACACTTTTTCTTATACAGGGGATCCACAACAATAAGAAGAATGGGCAGGTAAATGGAAAATTAGATTTAATACTGGAAAATGCAAGGTTCTATATTTTGCAAGTAAAAATAAGCAAGGGTTTTAGGAGTAGTAATAGATAACAAGCTAAATATGGCTGCACAAGGCAGGGCTGTGACATCTAAGGCTAATAAGATACTAGCATGTATTAAAAGAGGCATTGATACAAGGGAGGAAAGCATAATTCTGTCATTATATAAATCCCTGGTAAGACCTCACCTTAAGTATAGAGTGCAGTTCTGGGGACCGATCACAGAGAAAGACAATACAGTTCAGAAATGAGCCACAAAGCTAATAAAGGGAATGGATAATTTAAGCTATAAGGAGAGCTTAGCCAAACTGGATCTGTTTTCCTGGAAAGGATGATAATTCAGCCAACGCGATGGGCTCAGGGTTTATGCATTTCAGCAGTGGTCATAATCATAGCATACTGAGTGCTTATTATTAGACATGTGCATTTTGTTTTGTTCCAAATCAAAATTCGGACGAATTCGCCAAATTCGGAGATTCAAATCGATTTGAATTTCCGAATTACCCTAGCAATGAAACTAAACTAATCTGAATGAATTTGTAACAAATAAATCAGAATAAGTTCGGATTTATTTGTTACATTCGAATGGCCATGGACTAATCACAATTGAGTATGAAAATTAAATTTAGTGAGATTTAGTGAGATAGAACAGTGAAATAATTCCATTTGTGTAACTTGGAACCATCTGAATCAACGTAACACATACCGAACTTCTGAATTAACGAATCAAATCCAAAATGAATACATCCAAATACATCCGAATTTGTTCGAATCTGAATTAATCCAAAATGAATACATTCAAATGTATCCGCATTAGAAATGATCCAAAACGAAATTAGAAAAAATCCGAATTAGTCCGAAACAAACCGAAACTCATTTTTCTGCTGTGCACATGTCTACTTATTATTGAGATAATTTTAAAACAAGTAAAACACATTCAATGGTTAAGAAAACTGATCATGTTGGCCAATCACAACAATTTATTATTGTATCAACAGCTTAATACTAGACTTTATCCCATTCAATAGATTAACAGGTTAGCTTGTGTCTAATTATAAATTGTTAAATAAAGTAGCTTCAAATCAGGGCACAATCTTAATATAAATATATAATGGACTAACCAGCAGTCAGTGCCACCAAATCAATCTGTACAAAAAGAAAGCAATATGCACTGTATATCTGTGTGTATGTATTAAATACATGCACACATAAATTATTATGCATAAATATTAATCTATATAACAAAGGTCAGATCAACATTATTTATAGTAGGGATAGTGGTTATATGTGTTCTTGTTTAAGATAACACCACTACAAAGGGAAAAAATATAAAATACTATATAAATATATGTGTATAGTAACATTTAAGTAAAATTGATATAATTAAGTGTACACTATTAATTTCTTATATTAACAATATATATCATTTGTTCATTGTTGGGATGTCCCTATTGCCAGTAATTGATTAAATCATACTGGGAGTTCCAGACAAGTAGGGCCCTTGTAAGTAGTATAAAGTAAGACCCCAGACTTAAAACCTATTGAATATCTGTGACATGATTTGAAGACTGCAGTCCAGAAACGGTCACCATCAAATGTAAACAGAACGGGAGCAGTTCTGCAATGAAGAGTGGGCAAATATTGCACAGTCTAGATGTACAAAGTTAGTAGAGACATATTCCAACAGACTAAAGGCTAATTGATTAAATCAATTAAAGCAAAGGGTGGTTCAACAAAATACTGACACAAGGGGGTTATCCTTTTTCCAACTCAGGGATTCTTTTTTTGAATTGTCTTTATTTTTGACTGACATATTGGTGTTTTACCTTTAACATGGATGTTATAAGTTGCACTGAGTAATTACAACTGAATAAAAAAAATGTTTCTGTCTTCTTTTCAGGCTGCAAAGCAACAAAATGTGATAATTTTCAAGAGAGGGATTCTTTTCTATACCAACTGTATGTGTGTTATCATTGGTGTCAGGATGTATGTCCTAATAAAACTTGCATAGAGTGATGGTACGTATTAATCGTGTACTAATCTGTTAACATACACTATAGTGTTCAATAGGTTAAAGTTAAAAGTGGCGACAAAGCCCAAACCATAGATAAGCACCTTAATCTCAATGTCAGTAAGTTTGATTCTAGACAGGTTAATTACTTCATGTGTTGCCACTTCTGTTGTGAACGATTCCTTCTCTGAGGGTCTATTTATATATCAAGCTGCTTTCTGGTCTTAGGTCTAACTACTCTATCTGTGGCTACTTGCTGATATGTGCTTATAGGTGTAGTAGCTACTGGTATAACATCTGCAGTATTTCTTTCTGGGTAATTATTATTTGTTGTATATTCCTATTTGCCAGATCAAGTGAGATTGGTGTGGAGTTTTACCAGCGTCAGTGACATAGGGAGACACCTGTTTTACTGTTGGCTACACTGTGCATGTGATCATTCTATGTGAGATTCTCCTCAGTGAGCCAGTTTATTATCTACAAAAACATTGACTCCCGTATATGAGTCACAAGAGGCTGCACCTGATATGGACATATACTGTTGAAGTAAGTGCACAAGCTAAATACATGACCTAGGCTAACTAGTAATAGTTTAATTAGACTCTCCCTATTTATCATCTGGGATTGAGTGGCCATTCAACTCCCAAGGAAGGAGGTTTTCAAGGCTTGTGTTCATATCAGACCAAAAGTGAGTAATACAAATAACTGGCTGTTAAGTCGCTGTTTGTGGATATTAAAAAATGTTTGCATGATCCATTCAATAGAGGTGTTAATATATATACCACTGAACCCTTCATTAAGAGACAGTTGTTCCCAAGAAAATTGTTACATATCTGGACATACAAACAAATCAACCTTTAAACACTACTTATTACTTTATTTCCATATAAAGAGATGGCAGAAGCTCTGTTTATTCCAAGAAAATTGTTTATGCAAGAGTTTCCAATTTAAGGCTGGAGGAAAGGAGAATTAATCTCCTGCAACATTAAATGCTTTTAAAAAATATTTAGAAACATTTCTGGCTAGAAACAGAATTCAGGGATATGATTGCTTGTGTTAAATAGGTCACCTTTTTAATAGGATTAATTTAAGCTCAACTGGTGCATTTTTGTAAGTATATTAACATTTGTAGAGGTTGATGTTGATGGACATCTTTTTTAACCTCATCTAATATGTTACTATGTTAGTAGCAAGAAAACGTTTATGAACTCTTTGAAATAATTTGGTTTCTTGCATTGATTACTCATAAAATATGGTCTTCATCTAAGTTACAATTATAGACAAGCACAATCTGACTTAACTAATATCACACAAACAGTTGTACTTTTCATATTTTATTGAAGACACAGTAGATATTCACAGTGCAGGCTGGAAAAAGTAAGTGAACCTCCATGTTCTTGACTTCTCCAAAAGCTGTATAGAGTCAGGTGTTTCAGTTAAGGAGATGATATTGGAAGTGTGGGTTGCACAGTCTTTTAAATAAAAGCACCTAAAGCCTAGTAACTGACAAATCTGTCCTTTTCAAGAAAGATTGGTTAGTACAAACAATGCCTCACAGGACATTAGAAAACACCTTATAGAGATGGATGAATTTGGAAAATCATTGCAAAAATGTGTGTTTGTCAAACCACAGTAAGACAAATTATCTACAAATGGAGAAAATTTAAGACTGTAGTTACTCTCCTTAGGAATGGGCATCCTTCAGAGATTACTCAATGGGAAATCCTGGAAGAACCCAATTTTGAACAAGGCTACGAATGGCATGCTTACTCTTGTGTGTGAGCAGTAAGGGGTTTTTATCTCTGTTCTTTGCATGAGTCGGAAGAAGCACACGTGCATTACAAGTTGAAGGTAAACACGTTCCCTTGAGCTAAATTTAATTTAATGCGTGTTGGAAGAGTGCGACCCCAGATCCCTGGTTAACTGTTACGCTTAATTATAAAGTTGCACAAAACACATTTAAATTACATTTAAATATACAGTTACACTCATATTTAAAAAAAATTGCAATAAAGAGTTATAAGGCCTCAAAGATTATGAAGTCTCAGGTGTTAGAAATAAAAAGTCTGCAAAAGCCTTTAATATACATAATATGTATATATTTGTGTAAATATGTATTTATATGTATATACTGTATATATATATATATATATATATATATATATTTATATATAAATATATATATATATATATATTTACAGAAATATATACACATATAAACACATAAATACATATGTATACATACAGTATAAAGACATATATAAGTGCATTTGAAGCCCTTTGCAGTCAAGTAGCTGAAAACATATAAAATCAATAATTTTTAATAAAATGTTTAACTGTGTATTTACTGTAAATATTTCACAGTTCTATGTTCTTCACATACGGGGATATGTTCTAATATTTTTTTTAAATAGATACTCCTATATAAATATCTTTATCTATCTATCTATCTATCTATCTATCTATCTATCTATCTATCTATCTATCTAGGTATAGATATATATTTTACCAAACATGATATACTCTATATAGAAATATTAATTTATGAATAAATAGAACATGTTCTGCTATGTAAAAGAACATTGGAATGTGAAATACAGGTGGCCCTCGGTTTACGCTGGTTCAATTTGTGCTGTTTCAGAATAACAACCTTTTTTTTCAGTCATGGGACTGCTATTGAAAAGCAGTGCACTAATTAAAATAGCCATTAGCTGGAGCTGTCCGCTTGTGTTTCAGCAAAGTTAAGCAAGTTTAACAGCCTGAAATTGATCTGTGTACACAGATCAGACCAGAGCTATCGAGCAAGATCTAGCAGCCACTTCCCTATTATCTTCCTGTCCAGCTGCTTGAGGTGAGGGTGCCTAACTGCCTATTTATCACTGCAGATTGAAATGCATTGAATAGGCGCAGACCCAATATTATCTAACATGCTAACAATACAGAGAACTGTTTGCAGAAAGATGCAAGCAAAAAAAACGTTTTTGTTCCTTAAAGTTGGTTGATGCAATCTGTTGTGTAATTATTTTATTAGGTGATGTTTAGCAAATGTTTTTGTTCTTTAAACTTAGTTTGATGATGATACAATCTATATTATTAGGTTTATAATGCTGTTTAGCATTTAAAGTCTTCATTTCAAAGGATTAAAAATAATGTATTAGGTGTTACTTATGACAATTTTGAGAGGGGCCTGGAACCTAACTCCCTCACTTCCCTTTGACTTACATTATAAACTAAATTTCAATTTACAACGGTTTTGATTTACAACCATTCCTCCTGGAACCTAACCCCGACGTAAACTGAGGGCTACTTGTATTAATATTTCATATGGTTAGCACACTTTAGAAAACATGATTGGGTTTGTGCGACTTGTTGGATGTCCTTTTTTCCGACTTTTTGATCACCATTGAAGTCTATGGGGGAATACGTTAACGCAGTTGCAATATTCAAACTCTGGCTTTTTATACACCCATCACTGACTTCTAGTGGATAACATAGCCCTGTAAAAGCAAAAGACCTCCAGAAAACTATACAAGCTGCAAAAGCATTTGTCCATGTATCCACTAGCAGAAAACCATTGAACAAGAATGGTGTCCATAGAAGGACACCACAAATAAAGCCCCTGCTGTCTAACAAAAATATTGCACCAAGTCTACCTGGATCTTCCACAGTGCTTCTGGGAGAATGTGCTGTAGACAGATGAGAAAAAACAGTTGAACTATTTGATAAATTGACCTCATAGCATTGTGCGTTTTTGACAAAGGTTAGGCAGACAAAGTCGGACATATCCCCCTTGTCTATCCGGCATTGTGGCTGCCTATAGCATTTAAAAGCTTTATTTGCAACTTCTTAAATGGAACCCTATGTATAGAGGAAAAAGGATACTGCAGACCAAAAACTCATCCCAACTGTGAAGAATTGTGGAGGCAGCATCATGGTTTGGTTCTGCTTTGCCTCAGGGCTTGGATTTCTTGTAATCATTGAGAGAACAATTAATTAAAAAGTGTATCAAGTAATTTTACAAGAGAATGCGAATGTCAGGGCATAACTCCATTGGCATAGTGTCTAACTGGCTCACAATTGATAAAAACAATGGTTTTCATGCATGTTACTGGCTCACTGGGTTTAAACCAGTAATATTGTTTAATACTGACACAAAATGAGACAAATTTGTTCCTGGATCAAAAGCAGTTCTGATGAGGCTATATAAATGAAAAGTAAGAGAAGTGTGGCGCAAAACTACAGACTCATTGACCCTTCCAAATATCTCCTTCCCAAAGATAAAAGCAATCAATCAAACAAAGTGTGGATGGGCGCTAAAAGCGGAGTCAAATCAGTCAAATAATTAAACACTTTCACTCAAAATGTTAACTTACAATTACAATTTAATTAAAATAAAATAATATAAAAATATATAAAAGTAAAAAATAAAAAACAGTTGTAAGAAATATATTTCTATATATAGTAAACCCCCTTATAGCATAAGAACAACAATAACTATTTGCCGATTCAATCTATTAGCTGCTAAGCAAAAAAAATAAAAACATTTCTAATAAAAGACTTCCAGCATTTATATAAAAACACATGAAATTAGCTCTTTGAGGCTATCCAAAAGGCAAAGGTAAATAATATAGTCCTGGGACATCTCCCAATATGTAAACAATTAGGCTTAGATGGTATATTTTGGCCTATAAGTACTTAGCTATGTACTGCAGACAAAATATTCCTTATTAGTTTGGTGATAAGCCTAATAAAGCAGATGGATCATATATAGGTATAGTCAGTACTTGACTTTATATCTTCAATATGTGTAATAATGCCTTCCTGCTTGGTGATAGCCTGCCATGGCTAGTGTGAAAAATATACTTTACATTACCTCTGCAGTCCGTGATTCTGTGCAAATCTTCTATCTCTCAAAGGTGGGAGCAGCAGCAAAAGCAGCCTCCTTACTCCAGTGATATTTCTCAGCAGCGATTTCCACGATAACGTCACACGCCAAATAAGACCTGTTTAGGAGTTCACCTGCCAAGATCGAATTAGATTTCTTACATATAATCCTGCTCTTAGTACAACATACACAGGGCAGTTTGGCACCAATCTCTGATGTTAAGATACACAGAGTGTCTCTTTTCTTAGTTGCGTTTGGCCAAACAATTCGATTCTCAAAGTGTACAAACACAGCCTCAGACCATCAACATGTTTCAACCACTCATGGGGCTTTATCAAGATAGTACTTGGCTGTAAATTCAGACTTTTTTTTTTTAAATAGATTTTTATTAAGGTTGCTACTGAACATATCTAGATATGCTATTCAGCAAAGAATATCAAGAGAATTAAGCAAATTAGATAATAGAAGTAAATTAGAAAGTTGTTTAAAATTGCATGCTCTATCTAAATCATGAAAGAAAAATTGTGGGGTTAATGTCCCTTTAAACTTTTGCAACGAGCTTTCAACAGAGGTGTATGAAGATATAGGAAACTTCTAAAGTGTAATAATGGCAGGATATTCATAAATATATACTCTCGTGGAGACATCTAGCAAATAAAGTATACAAAAGAATAATGCTAATTGCATAGATTTATACAGTATGTGAGATGGGTTTCATAACGAACAATAGACCTAGATACTCTGATGATACACTTATATACATCTTCAGTAGGTTAAGGGTTACCAAATATATAAATAGACTATGGCTAGTCTGGATCATTAGGAGCTCAGATAACACTAATGCTAAAATTAGACAGCTCTACCTTCAGGGGGGTATATGTTGGAGATGATAATTTAGAATATTAAACTGTAAATAAGTAAGCAAACTATACACTGCGAAGATCAAACAAGGTAGCGGCAATGAACTTTCTCTAATATAAGGTACACTAAGCGTTAGAGACAATACAGTGTGCTATAAACAATACTCCACAGATATAATGACTGGCTAGTACCCATTTTATATTGCGGCTACCATCTCAAGGCTCATTAACCCAAGTTAGAGTATGATCTTATTTGCATAGCTATCTAGGAGAGCTGTAAGCAAGGAGCTATGTGGGCATTATTATGAAGAGGTGTGAACAAATAACCATACCATAGTCACTTTATTAGCACACCCTGCTGTACTTTTAAAACATGCAGATAGTGGTCTGAGAACAGTCACAGTTGCAGGTGAGGACCCACTCCATAGCCACAGGAAAGCAAAATACTTTATAGCTGTGGAGAGAAGACAGAGAAGGGCTCACACTCACTAAGTAATAATGGTGTTCAGTCTACAATGTGTGTACCCCCCTTACTAACACTGCCATTTCAATAGGCTACTTGTAAAAACAACTTATGGCACAGCTGCTGTTGTGACAAATATATTAATGTAGGCAATGACAGGGCCCTCAGCACAACATTAAACATCTATTATTCTGGTGATATGAGTATGGTGGCCAGGTTAAAAAACAAAAAAAACAAAGTAACCTCATATGTAAAGTAATTTCACTAGAATAAAACAGAACAGTAAAACTCAAATTGCTTCAAGTTCATAGAAAAGCCCTAGAAGCCGCAAATGTTTCTCCTATTGTGGGCACTGAGACTGTGCCCAAATTAGCCAATGCCTTTTCTAAAGCCACAGGGAGTGCATTGCACTTGCTGCATAGGACTCAGCAATGACCACCAATCTGCAATTGTGGCCGAGTTCTGGAGGACCCCGCGCAGTTGTAGCACACAGGCTCCAAGTCCATCCAGCCCTAAATTATCGTCGTTAGCTATTTCATGCACCTCGGAGGGGCTTCTGTAAGTTGGCTCATAGGCAGAAGTCACGCGCGGACCTCGCGCCCAAATCCACCCATTAATATGCTGGAATGTATCTGTCAGTGGCGCATCTCTCAGGCCTCTGTAAAGCGCATCCAATTGCAAGTCATGCAGCTCATTAACGGTGTCCAGTTCCTTGCCAGCACCCTCCCCCTCGATCTCTTTTATGTCACATTGTAGTGAAGAATGCCCCGGTTTTAATATTAAAGATGGTGGCTGTCGTGGGTCAATTACACCTTCTGCACATTTCTCCTCACAGGCAGTTAGGGCAACTGAAGTGGTAATATGAACAGTGAGAGGCTTGAAAGCTTCAACCACTGCGTCCAAAAGAGCTTCATTGTGACGGTCTAGCAATTCCTTCATCTGACTTATAATGAGCGCAGCCATGTCTTCACACATCCAGTATACAAGTGGAAGTTAGAGAACAGGGATTGTAAAAGTTAAAGTGTTTAGCACTGCAAAGTTTCCCCAAAATCAGTAAAAAGATAGTTCTCCATATGTATCTCCAGCCTTTAAAGTTATTGTATGAATTAGGAGCTCTTGAAATGTACGTTTTGCCTCAATGGTAGTTGGCTCCGCCCCCCCCCGTAAATTCAGACTTTAACCCCTTAATGACCGCAGCACTTTTCCATTTTCTGTCCGTTTGGGACCAAGGCTATTTTTACATTTCTGCGGTGTTTGTGTTTAGCTGTAATTTTCCTCTTACTCATTTACTGTACCCACACATATTATATACCGTTTTTCTCGCCATTAAATGGACTTTCTAAAGATACCATTATTTTCATCATATCTTTTAATTTACTATAAAAAAATTTATAAAATATGAGGAAAAAATTGAAAAAAACACACTTTTTTAACTTTGACCCTCAAAATCTCCTACACTTCAACAACTACCAAAAAACTCCCATGCTAAATAGTTTCTAAATTTTGTCCTGAGTTTAGAAATACTCAATGTTTACATGTTCTTTGCTTTTTTTGCAAGTTATAGGGCAATAAGTACAAGTAGCACTTTGCTATTTCCAAAAATTTTTTAAAAAAATTAGCGATAGTTACATTGGAACACTGATATCTGTCAGGAATCCCTGATTAACCCTTCACATATATATATTTTTTAAAAGAACACAACCTAAGGTATTAAACATGGAGTATTTTGACTCTTTCCATGCAACTATTTTACCACCAATCTATGCCAAAGTTTGAAAAAAAAAAAAAAATGGTGATTTTTTGACAAAATAGCAATTCAAGAATACATTTACTGAGAACGTTAAGGGTTACTGCCAAATAACACCCCAATATGTCTTCAGCAGCATCTCCTGAGTACAGTGATACCACCCATGTATAGGTCTGTTGGGTTCTCTGGGGGCTAAAAGGCCTTATTTTTAGGGGGCGCATTCCAGTTTTTTAATTTGGAATTTTCACATCTGTCGTCATGCACCCATGTCCTATTTGGGACATTTCTGAAGCCGGACAATGCAAATTACCCCCATCAAACCATATATTTTTAAAAAGTAGACACCCTAGGGTATTTCAAATGCTGGTATTTTAACACTTTGCATGCACTAATTCAACCACCAGTCTTTGTCAAACTTTTGGGTAGTCATTTTGGTGTGTTATTTTTCACACGCATTGTACTTTAGGCATGGATTCTCAGTTCCTGTTATATGTTACTGACCAAAAACACCTCAATATGTGTTCAACAACAACTTCTGAGTACAGTGATACCCCCCATGTATAGGTGTGTCGGGTTCTCTGGGGGCTAAAAGGCCTTAATTTTAGGGGGCGCATTCCAGTTTTTCAACTTGGAATTTTCATATCTGTCATCACGCACCCATGTCCTATTTGGGACATTTCTGAAGCCGGCCAATGTAAATTACCCCCATCAAACCATATATTTTTGAAAAGTAGACACCTTAGGGTATTTCAAATGCTGGTATTTTAACACTTTCCATGCACTAATTCAACCACTAGTCTTTGTCAAACTTTTAGGTAGTCATTTTTTTGCATTATTTTTCACACACATTGTACTTTAGGCATATATTCTCAGTCCCTGTTATGTGTTACTGCCAAAAAAAACCTCAATATGTATTCAACAACATCTCCTGAGTACAGTGATACCCCCCATGTATAGGTGTGTCGGGTTCTCTGGGGGCTAAAAGGCCTTAATTTTAGGGGGCGCATTCCAGTTTTTCAACTTGGAATTTTCACATCTGTCATCATGCACCCATGTCCTATTTGGGACATTTCTGAAGCCGGCCAATGTAAATTACCCCCATCAAACCATATATTTTTGAAAAGTAGACACCCTAGGGTATTTCAAATGCTGGTATTTTAACACTTTCCATGCACTAATTCAACCACTAGTCTTTGTCAAACTTTTAGGTAGTCATTTTTTTGCATTATTTTTCACACACATTGTACTTTAGGCATATATTCTCAGTCCCTGTTATGTGTTACTGCCAAAAAAAACCTCAATATGTATTCAACAACATCTCCTGAGTACAGTGATACCCCCCATGTATAGGTGTGTCGGGTTCTCTGGGGGCTAAAAGGCCTTAATTTTAGGGGGCGCATTCCAGTTTTTCAACTTGGAATTTTCACATCTGTCATCATGCACCCATGTCCTATTTGGGACATTTCTGAAGCCGGCCAATGTAAATTACCCCCATCAAACCATATATTTTTGAAAAGTAGACACCCTAGGGTATTTCAAATGCTGGTATTTTAACACTTTCCATGCACTAATTCAACCACTAGTCTTTGTCAAACTTTTAGGTAGTCATTTTTTTGCATTATTTTTCACACACATTGTACTTTAGGCATATATTCTCAGTCCCTGTTATGTTTTACTGCCAAAAAAACCCTCAATATGTATTCAACAACATCTCCTGAGTACAGTGATACCCCCCATGTATAGGTGTGTCGGGTTCTCTGGGGGCTAAAAGGCCTTAATTTTAGGGGGCGCATTACAGTTTTTCAACTTGGAATTTTCACATCTGTCATCATGCACCCATGTCCTATTTGGGACATTTCTGAAGCCGGCCAATGTAAATTACCCCCATCAAACCATATATTTTTGAAAAGTAGACACCCTAGGGTATTTCAAATGCTGGTATTTTAACACTTTCCATGCACTAATTCAACCACTAGTCTTTGTCAAACTTTTAGGTAGTCATTTTTTTGCATTATTTTTCACACACATTGTACTTTAGGCATATATTCTCAGTCCCTGTTATGTGTTACTGCCAAAAAAAACCTCAATATGTATTCAACAACATCTCCTGAGTACAGTGATACCCCCCATGTATAGGTGTGTCGGGTTCTCTGGGGGCTAAAAGGCCTTAATTTTAGGGGGCGCATTACAGTTTTTCAACTTGGAATTTTCACATCTGTCATCATGCACCCATGTCCTATTTGGGACATTTCTGAAGCCGGCCAATGTAAATTACCCCCATCAAACCATATATTTTTGAAAAGTAGACACCCTAGGGTATTTCAAATGCTGGTATTTTAACACTTTCCATGCACTAATTCAACCACTAGTCTTTGTCAAACTTTTAGGTAGTCATTTTTTTGCATTATTTTTCACACACATTGTACTTTAGGCATATATTCTCAGTCCCTGTTATGTGTTACTGCCAAAAAAAACCTCAATATGTATTCAACAACATCTCCTGAGTACAGTGATACCCCCCATGTATAGGTGTGTCGGGTTCTCTGGGGGCTAAAAGGCCTTAATTTTAGGGGGCGCATTACAGTTTTTCAACTTGGAATTTTCACATCTGTCATCATGCACCCATGTCCTATTTGGGACATTTCTGAAGCCGGCCAATGTAAATTACCCCCATCAAACCATATATTTTTGAAAAGTAGACACCCTAGGGTATTTCAAATGCTGGTATTTTAACACTTTCCATGCACTAATTCAACCACTAGTCTTTGTCAAACTTTTGGGTAGTCATTTTTTTTGTGTTATTTTTCACACACGTTGTACTTTAGGCATATATTCTCAGTCCCTGTTATGTGTTACTGCCAAAAAAAACCTCAATATGTATTCAACAACATCTCCTGAGTACAGTGATACCACCCATGTATAGGTGTGTTGGGTTCTCTGGGGGCTAAAAGGCCTTATTTTTAGGGGGCGCATTCCAGTTTTTCAACTTGGAATTTTCACATCCCATGCACCCATGTCCTATGTAGGACATTTCTGAAGCCGGCCAATGTAATTTACCCCCATCAAACCATATATTTTTGAAAAGTAGACACCCTAGGGTATTTCAAATGCTGGTATTTTAACACTTTCCATGCACTAATTCTTTGTCAAACTATTAGGCAGTCATTTTTTGTGTGTTATTTTTCACACACATTGTACTTTAGACATGAATTCTCAGCTCCTGTTATGTGTTACTGCCAAAGAAGACCCCAATATGTGTTCACCAACATCTCCTGAGTACAGTGATACCACCTATGCATAAGTTTCTTGGCTTGTTCGGGGGGTGTAATGCCAAATGTCCAACATGCGTTTGTGATTTTTTTTTTCACATTTAACATATTTTCTTTGCCTATTGTCTTTTTGGGGGTATTTTAACATACCCCAATTTATTTGTTTCCATGAATGTGCATATTTTTGAAATGTTGACACCCCAAGGTATTGTATATGGTGTGCTTTGATGCATTTGAAGTAACTGTTTTAGCTAAAAAAATTGGAGAAAGTGTATGGTGGCATTTTTTCAATTTTCATTTTTACACACACATTGCTTTTTGACTATGATTTAGGAGAGACTGTTGTAAGTTAGTGCAAAAAAATACTTCAGGTTGTTTTCTGCTAGGCACCCTGAGTACACCTATGCCCCCCATGCATAGGTTTGCCAGGATTTTGGGAAGGTTATGTTACAATTTTATGACTTGTGATTTTAGTTATTAAGTGAGAGTATTTCTTCTGATAGGCCTATCTTTAGTTTGGGGCCTATTGTAAACCCCACTTTTATTTATTGCCATGAATGTGCATATTTTTGAAATGTTGACACCCCAAGGTATTGTATATGGTGTGCTTTGATGCATTTGAAGTAACTGTTTTAGCTAAAAAAATTGGAGAAAGTGTATGGTGGCATTTTTTCAATTTTCATTTTTACACACACATTGCTTTTTGACTATGATTTAGGAGAGACTGTTGTAAGTTAGTGCAAAAAAAATACTACAGGTTGTTTTCTGCTAGGCACCCTGAGTACACCTATGTCCCCATGCATAGGTTTGACAGGGGTTTTTGTAAAAAAAAAAAAAAGAACAGCCCCATTTTAGAAAAAAAAATATATTAGTGAAATGTAAAAATCTGGCACATTAAAAGTAAAAAAATAACAAAAAATTTAACAGTAAACATAACAAAAAAAAAATAACAGCAAATTTATTTATTTTTTAAAAATTGACCATTGTATGGTACCGCTTGAAGCAGTCCCCAATGCAGAGTCCAGGCTGTCCAGGGCAATCAGGACAGTGATATACAGTGTCCCTTCTCTGCCCCCTCTTGGTACAGACTCTGCATTTTTTTTGTGGTCTCTGCTTTGCGGCAGTAGGGGGGATTTTAAAAATAAAATGAGTAGCCCCAACTCTGCTCTCTCCCATCACCGCCCGGGGAGCAGGTGCATCATGGTACAAAATCCCCGAAATGATCTGGAGCTGAAATTGTAAAAAAGTCAGTTTCATTCCGGGGTTTGCTTTTTTGAACAACAAAAAAGCGTTGTGGGTTGCAATCTGCATTAGGTAAATTGCAACCTTTTTGTACCAGGCCCTTGTCTTCCGCATAATTAGGTAGGGCTGCAGCAGCTGATCTGCCAGATCAACCCCACCCATATGCCGGTTATAAGATTTGATGCACACTGGCTTCCTTATGATCTCAGCTCTGCCACGTACAGAGACCGCCACCGTCCTCTCTGTGTGGATGGTGGTAAGAAGGTATACATCCTTCTTGTCTCTGTACTTCAGTGCCAACAGCTCCTCTTGGCGCAGAGCAGAGGTCCCCCCCCTTCGTAGCCGGGTGCGTACAAGTTGTCCTGGGAAACCTTTGCGGTTCTTTTTAATAGTACCGCAAGCTACTGTATCAAAGCAATACAGTAGCTTGAACAAAAGGACACTTGTATAAAAATTGTCTAAGTACAAGTGATACCCTTTGTTCATTAGGGGTAATATCAGGTCCCAGACAATCTTGCCAGTGGTTCCCATATGTTCTGGGCAACCTGGAGGGTCAAGGTGGCTATCCTTTCCCTCATACACCCGGAAGGCCTGAGTATACCCAGTCTCGCTCTCACAGAGCTTATACACCTTTACCCCATACCTGGAGCGCTTGGAAGGAATATACTGCTTGAATCCCAGCCTTCCCTTATACTTCATCAGGGATTCATCAACGCATATATTCCTTCCAGGTGTATAAGCCTCTGCAAACCTGGCAGAAAAGTGGGTAATCAGGGGGCGGATTTTATACAGCCTGTCAAATTGGGGATGCTCCCTAGGGGGGCACAGGCTGTTGTCGCTGAAGTGCATGAAATGAAGAATCATTTCATATCTCTGCCTCGACATACTCTGGGAGAAAATGGGGGTAGAGCAGATGGGGCTACTGCTCCAGTAGGAGCGAACGGAGGGTTTCTTTATGATGCCCATCAGCATAGTCAATGCCCAGAATTTTTTAAATTCTGGCACATTGATGGGGGCCCATTGCTGCTTTGCCAAATATGTTTCAGGCTTTGCAGCACGGTACTGATGGGCATATAAATTAGTTTGGGCGACAATGTTCCCCAATACATCATCACCCAGAAACACCTCCAGAAACTGTTGGGGGCTAAAACCTGCCACATCTATATTTATGCCAGCATTTGCTGTGAAGGGTGGGATATCTGGCCTCTGGAGATGAGGCGTTACCCACTCTTCAGCGGCAATGGCAGCAACACGCCTCCTTCTAGCAGGGGGGCTGGCAGGGGGGCTAGCAGGGGGGCTGGCAGGGGGGCTAGCAGCCACAGATACATCACTATCAGTTGAGACTGCATCTAATGATGTATCTGAGCATATGGCAGGGTCAAAATTGGGGTCTGAGTCAGACATAGAGGCATCTGACTCTGACGCAAGGATGGCATACGCCTCCTCAACACTATATCTTTTCTGTGACATTTTTGTATCTGTCACAGAAAACCAAAATTAATTAATTAACTAAATGGCCTTTGGGTTTTTTTTAAAAAAGTACAGCTATGCTAATGCCAGTGATTTATAGCGATCACTGGCAAGCTAGGGGTTAAATACTCTTTAAATTAAATTAACTAAATGGCCTTTGGGTTTTTTTTAAAAAAAGTACAGCTATGCTAATGCCAGTGATTTATAGCGATCACTGGCAAGCTAGGGGTTAAATACTCTTTAAATTAAATTAACTAAATGGCCTTTGGGTTTTTTTAAAAAAAAGTACAGCTATGCTAATGCCAGTGATTTATAGCGATCACTGGCAAGCTAGGGGTTAAATACTCTTTAAATCAAATTAAATTAGCTAAATGGCTCTGAAAGGAGCGTTTAGGTTTTTAAAAAATTACAACAACAAAAATTAACCCCTAAAAAAATGCACAGACAGCAAAAATGTAGAGCTATGCTAATGCCAGTGATTTATAGCGATCACTGGCAAGCTAGGGGTTAAATACTCTTTAAATTAAATTAAATTAGCTAAATGGCTCTGAAAGGAGCCTTTGGTTTTTTAAAAAATTACAACAACACAAATTAACCCCTAAAAAAATTCACAGACAGCAAAAAAGTACAGCTATGCTAATGCCAGTGATGTATAGCGATCACTGGCAAGCTAGGGGTTAAATACTATTTAAATTAAATTAAATTAGCTAAATGGCTCTGAAAGGAGCGTTTAGGTTTTTAAAAAATTACAACAACAAAAATTAACCCCTAAAAAATGCACAGACAGCAAAAAAGTACAGCTATGCTAATGCCAGTGATGTATAGCGATCACTGGCAAGCTAGGGGTTAAATAGTCTTTAAATTAAATTAAATTAGCTAAATGGCTCTGAAAGGAGCCTTTGAGTTTTTAAAAAAAAATACAACAACAAAAATTAACCCCTAAAAAAATGCACAGACAGCAAAAAAAAGTGCAGCTGTGCTACTGCCAGTGATTTATAGTGATCACTGGCAAGCTAGGGGTTAATGGCTCTGAAAAGAGCCTTTGGATTTTAAATTTTTTAACAAATAAAATAAATAAATCTCTCTCTGCTAAAATACAGGTCTCTCTCTTTCTCCAACAAAATGGCAAGTGAGGAGAGGGAGGGAGATCCACACTGATCAGAGTCAATATTTACAAATATTGACATGATCAGACAAATGGGAGATTTTATTATTATTTTTTTTTTTCTAAGAAGGCTCAGATTGGGTGACCCTAGCTTGCCCCTATGGTGAGACAGGCTAGGGACACCCCCAGATGCCCCATGATGCACCGGGCATCGCCATTTTGGAAGCCTCATGGGGGAGGGGGGGGGCGCTATATGTGGGGCTTTTTTATTTTATATTTTATTTATTTTTTTACATTTTTTAATTTATTAATACACTAACTAAGTGCCTCGACCCACCGAGGCACTTAGCACACTAGCAGAGCATCGGAAGCGTGTCCGATCGCTTCCGATGCTCTGCTGCACTGCCGGGCTCCACGTGGAGCAAAACCGGAAGTGATCACTCAAGGGGGAGTGATCGCTCCGGTCCCGGCACTCCGTAACAGCACTGCAGGGATGCCCAGACATCGAGGCATCCCTGCAGTACTGTAATAGTGCCTGGAAGCGATCTTGATCGCTTCCAGCACTCACTTTAGCCGAGGACGTGCAGGGTACGTCGTCAGGCGTTAACTGCCTTTTTTTTTCAGACGTACCCTGCACGTCCTCGGTCACTAAGGGGTTAAATACACCTCCCTACATCTTAATTGGTTGCAATTCGGCAGGTGATCAGCAGGTGATCATAGCTTATTTTAAGGTGGTATTGTGACGTTTTATTGTTCAACGGGTAATCGTAATTTATTAAGGAGGTATTAACTAAGGTGGTATTGTGACATTTCTTATCCAGCAGGTTATGGTGGTTTATTAAGGTTGTATTGAAATGTTTATTATTGAGAATGTTGAGAGATAATTATTTTTGCAAACTGTATCCACATTCAGCAACATATCTTTTCATTTCTTTCCATAATCAAACTATAATTGTCACCAAAATTCTGTTCACATTAAGAATCTCTACCCCAAAGAGCTTACATCCAAATTAGTTAACTACATACTATAGAGGGTTATAAATAGAAGTTCATTTTACTTGTCTTTAGACAAAATAATTTTTGTTTAATTAAAGAGAATTTTTTATTTTTAGAAAACATATATAAGGATTAAAATCCTATACAGAGATGCTATTATAGATATTCATTTTATTCATCAATATCAACCTTATATGCAAGATTCATCAATAGTGGTTGAGGCATCACAAGTGTAAATAGTATATACATTGGCTATTCTATAAGAAAAGGAAATAGATCTAACTCAGAATTCAGGCCGTGTGGAAACAGTGTGTTCAAATTATATATTAATTCTGCTTCCTTATATAAAAGTCTTTTATCAAAATCTCCCCCTCTCCAATCAGGCTGTATTTTAATGATACCCTAATACTTCAGATGTTGTATATTATTGCTGTGTATTTCTTGAAAGTGCTTATATAGATGCGTGTCTAAATTACCTTTCTCAATACAACAAAGGTGTTCCCTTATCCTATCCCTCAAGCTACCATTTGTTTCCCCCAAGTATATAAGATTACACGTACATTGGATAATGTATATTACCCCTTTTTGTGTGCATCTTATGGTATCCTTTATTATGAATTCTAGACCTGTATTTGGTACTATGAGAGACTTCTTCTTTGTGCTATATCTTCATGCACGGCATGTGAAACAATGGTAAAAACCTCTTACTTCTTGTCCATTCAAATCTACATCCCTCAAGGATGTTCCTTTTCTTTTAAACTCACTTGGGGCCAAGATGTTGGGAGGTGTATTTAAAGTCTGAATTTACAGCCAAGTACTATCTTGATAAAGCCCCATGAATGAGTGAAACACGTTGATGGTCTGAGGCTGTGTTTGTATTGTTTGGCCAAACGTAACTAAGAAAAGAGACACTCTTTGTATCTTAACATCAGAGATTGGTGTCAATCTGTCCTGCGTACGTTGTACTAAGAGCAGGATTATATGTAAGAAATCTAATTCCATCTTGGTAGGTGAACTCCTAAAAAGGTGGTATTTGGCGTGTGACGTTATCGTGGAAATCACTACTGAGAAATATCACTAAGTAAGGAGACTGCAGAGGTACTGTAAAGTATATTATTCACACTAGCCACAGCAGGCTACCACCAAGCAGGAAGGCATTATTACACATATTGAAGATATAAAGTCAAGTACTGACTATACCTATATATGATCCATCTGCTTTATAAGGCTTATCACCAAACTAATAAGGAATATTTTGTCTACAGTACACGGCTAAGTACATAAAGACCAAAAGTATACCATCTAAGCCTAATTGTTTACATATTGGGAGATGTCCTAGGACTATATTATTCACCTTTACCTTTTGGATAGCCTCAAAGAGCTAATTTCATGTGTTTTTATATAAATGCTGGAAGTCTTTTAATAAATTTTTTTTTATTTTTTTGCTTAACAGCTAATAGATTGAATCTGCAAATAGTTACTGCTGTTGTTCTTATGCTATAATGGGTTTTACTATATATAGAAATATATTTCTTACAACTGTTTTTTATTTTCTACTTTTATATTTTTTATATAATTTTATTTTAATTAAATTGTAATTGTAAGTTAACATTTTGAGTGAAAGTGTTTAATTATTTGACTGGTTTGACTCCGCTTTTAGCGCCCATCCACACTTTGTTTGACTGATGAGGCTATATAACTGCCCATAAACCAGATGCATAAAACAGTGGTCTTTTCTGAGGTATCATATGACTATACAGGTTGCCTATGCTGATTAAAGGGGGCATTAGTCTGGTTTAAGTGGTGATAGCTACTGTATCACATGTTGTTAACTATTTGCATACATCTGTTATAAATAGTATGCAGGTGGTATTAGTCTGATTTTATATCTGGTGTTTGGGTAAGTAGTCTAATACATAAATATAACACAAATAATGTAGTCGTGATACTTCCTTTGGATCAGAAACTGAAAGCTTCCCAGGTACTATACTCCCTTCTATAGATGGACAGCGTTTACATTCTTTGTTTTCAGCCATAAAATGTATAATTGCAATGTGTTTGTATCAGGGTTAAAGCAGCTTCAGTGTGTTTCAAAATCTGTTATAAATGTTTTTAAATGGATATAAAGCCCCCAACAAATTATTTTTAATTTAGTCAGAGCATACAATTAAAGGGACAGTCAAGTCCAAAAAAAACTTTTGTGTTTTAAATAGGAAATGCAATTTTAAACAACTTCCCAATTTACTTTTATCACCAATTTTGCTTTGTTCTCTTGGTATTCTTAGTTGAAAGCTAAAACTAGGAGGTTCATATGCTAATTTTTTAGACCTTGAAGACTGCCTCTAATCTGAATACATTTTGACCACTAGAGGGCATTAGTTCACATGTTTCATTGAGCTCATGCATGTAAAGTGACCTAGGACTGAGCACTGATTGGCTAAACTGCAAGTCTGTCAAAAGAACTGAAATAAGGGGGCAGTCAGCATATGCTTAGATACAAGATAATTACAGAGGTAAAATGTGTATTATTATAACTGTGTTGGTTATGCAAAACTGGGGAATGGTTAATAAAGGGATTATCTTTCTTTTTAAACAACAAAAATTCTGGTGTTGACTGTCCCTTTAAAAAAAAAAAAGTTTAATTTGCTTTATTCCCATGGTATTCTTTGTTGAAGAGATATCAGGGTAGGTGACTGGAGCGCTACATGGCAGAAAATAGTGCTGCCATCTAGTGCTCTTGCAAATACATAACATTCTTGAAATACTGCTGCAATATAATGCTCCAGACACGTGCACGCTCCTGATCTTACATCCCTGTTTTTCATCAAATGAGTCTAAGAGAGTAAAGAAAATGTAATAATAGAAGTAAAATAGAAAGTTGCTTTAAATGACATGTTCTATCTGTATCATCAGAGACACATTTTGGATTGTATGTCCTTTTAAAGAGAAGAAACAAAATTGACTGAAATCATGTGCTCAATCTCTGATTACCACTGAGTACAAATCTTGCAAATATTAATCAAATCCGTTTAGAAAGATTTCTGTGTAACCAGGATATAAAATGGATTCTTTTTTATGTATGGCACTAAATTATAATATATATATATGTATACAAGGGTATAACAGAGCTTAAAAATTCCTCATCTAAAACAAGTTACTATTTTATACGTTTCTTGTTTTAGATAAGGAATTTTTAAGTGCTGTTATACCTTTGTATACATTTTTAACCCTTACATCTGTTGGGGAGTTTTGTACTACCCTCTGATATATTTGTCCTTTAATGGCTGCTAAAGACTCTCCTCCCCCTGATCAGCGATAGCCAATAAATCCATTCAGTAATTCCAAAAGCATAAAGCTCCAAAATACATTTATTCCATTTGTTCGTACTAAATTGGAAGAATACAACAATGTAATGCTTGCGCAGTAGTGTTTTTATATATCAGATTAATGTTACACAGCTGCATCTGTATCAAAGTATGCATGAAACATTATAAATGAGTAATGTACCGAAAGTAATTATAATGTATTCAGATAAACAATAATATATCATTAAAACCAATTAAAATAATTAGAAATCCCTGTCGTATCCGATACATTAGAAAGGTTAACATACATACATAAATTTACATTTAACTATTCATATATGAGAGAAATAGTCCTCATAAAGATGCAAAGGACTCAGTTGCAACAAATTTGAATATGATATGGAAAGTATGTGTTCAAAGACCAAGTGTAACTTTCTATGGAAAATTGTGAAAAGAACACATATGATTGAATCTCTAATATCAGACATATTTTTAATGCTCTTGTTATGTGCTACAAGGGGCAAAGAAAACTATTCACAATTGTCAGATCTCATTAAAGGGACAGTCTAGTCAAAATAAAACTTTCATAATTCAGAACTTTCCAATTCACTTTTATCATCAAATTTGCTTTGTTCTCTTGGTATTCTTAGTTGAAAGCTAAACCTAGATAGGCTTATATGCTAATTTCTTAGCCTTTTAAGGCAGCCTCTTGTCTGAATGCATTTGGTTGTTTTTCACAGCTAGAGGGCCCATGAAGTTACTTATAAGAGGTCATTGATTGGCTAAAATGCTAGTCTGTCAAAAGAACTAAAATAAGGGGGCAGTCTGCAGAGGCTTATATACAAGGTAATCACAGAGGTAAAACGTGTATTAATATAACAGTGTTGGTTATGCAAAACTGGGAAATGGGCAATAAAGGGATTAGCTATCTTTTTAAACAATGAGAATTCTGGAGTAGACTGTCCCTTTAACAGAGTGATGCACTATGGGCCAATTATCTAAAACTAACTGTAAAGGAGAGAAATTACAAAAAAAGTGTTATATTGTATGTGTCACTCCTTCACGTGCAGAATATCACTTAGCAAGAAAAACAGCTCTTACTCTATAATTTGCCCTTCAAAATTCTTTGAGGGACCTTGCAGTAGGAATGAGACATATTGGACAATCTTGCAAGACCAAAGAGCTTTAGAGGATCCGGACCTTTTTTAGCATTGTTAACAAATCACTATTAAACATCCTAGGTTTCCAAAAACATGCTAACTCTTTTTAACAGCTGCTTAACATCTCTATGATCATGTAATAGCTTAGCCTGTATATGAAGGGGTATTATGAGGTAATTTATATACTGTGTCTACTATTGTAGAAAATAATAAACAATCCTGTAAGGAAGAAAGGTATTACAATTTTAATAGGATGAGATAATCTGCTATATGTATTTATAAATATTTCCATGTTAGTCAATAATTATTTAAGTTTTTCATGGTGAACTATGACATTATTTCTACTGCACATCGTGGGAACAATGACATCTCTATGAACCCTGTTTGTGTCTCTAGCAATAATGTGTCTGTTGCAGCTTGGTGTAATATATGACATCAACTGGCAGTGCAAGTCAGGCTTGAACAATGGTATAGGGGGGCTTGATAATCACGTGCTGACTGAGAAGTCGTATGTGGTCAACAATATTTATTAAAGAAAACAATTAGATTTAAAATAGGCCAAAATGTCATTATCTGTACTTCACTGCCTAAGACAGAAAGATTTGTATATGGATATGTTGTGGCTTTATTATTAAACTCATATTTGCTGCTTTATAACATTAAATTAAAATAAAATCTTGCCTTAATATCCAAAGTTCATGTACTCATTCTAATCTGAGAAATCAGGGTAATTATTGGTTTCTATTGTCTCTTAATGAAAATACTTGGCAGTAATTAGCTTAAGTCTCTAAAAGTCTGATGTCCACCAAAAAATAGCTGAAAATGATAAGTATAGCACATTTACAAAAGGTTATTAATATGAAATAAGGATTCAAGACTGAGCTTTCAACTACACAGTATAAATTACTGTGTAATCTTATTTGATTTCCTTGTGTTTTGACTTTAAATTAGATGTGTACATATTTTCAAGAACCACAAATGGTTAATTCGACTTTAAGAGATTTCCTCTACAATTTAACAGAATGATAATATGTAGGTTGATATTGATATCTCTTCTTCATATGTACAGTAATCTAACTATAGAAGTGTTACTAGATATTTAATATTGGTTATCCTCAGCCTTCTACTAAATTTGATTTACTTAAAGATAGACAAGACTTCTGCAGCTGTATATTTACTGTATTGATTGTCTAAAATCTCGTTTTCACAAACTCCTTCAGTTATATGCCTACCAAGCAAAACACTTTCATTCCCATGTGTGACATCCACCCCAAAACAATTCCCCAATGGTCTCTGTGACCATAGATTCAAAACCATGGATGGAAAAACTCCAGTGTCAAAGATCTGAAAAAGACTAGATTTCATAGATATCAGTGCCTGCAGATATTATCACAGTGACTGAACCTGATTATCTCACACATAGACAAAGAAAGATAAATTCTTAATCAAGTGATAATAATAGTTATAAAAAAATAACCTGACACCTTATTTTAATTAGTTTTGTTGGTGATATCAGGTACCATAGATTCTTGTTTCTCTTATCTAATGAAAAAAGGAAGATATCCAAATAAATGAGAATGCTTTATGTGAGGAATATAAATAGGGGGTTTTCGCTCGGGCACTTACATCACTCAAAGCAAGAAAGTAGGGAAAGAGAAAAAACCTAAGGCGGGCTAACTTCAGGACTTCAGATACCGAGACCACGCTAACTCACTCTCCCCATAAACCTCTATGGAGTGTGCTCAAGAAATCTCTATTAGTTATTACTTGCTTGCTAAACCAACACTGAACTTGATCAACTGCGCTAAAGCTTTAAATTCCCTTGTTCTTCACATAGAATAAAATGTTCTTTTATATATATATATATATATATATATATATATATATATATATATATATATATATATATATATATATATATATATTTCAATAGATAGTACTCCAGATCGCAGCAAGATAACATCCCAGGGTGTTGCAAATGAAATTAACTGCAAACAGACAAAGCACACTCTAGTGGGATTTCATTTTCAATATTAAACCACCTTTAATGCCAACATTAAAGGTGGCCAAATATTGAAAACAAATTCCCACTGGAGTGTGCTTGGTCTGTTTGCTATTATTATTATTGGTTATTTGAAGAGCGCCAAAAGATTCGTCAGCGCTATAAACATAGGCGGAATGCAAGGAAACATTTATAGGGATCAGACGGGTAGAGGGTCCTGCCAAGAGTCACACTGTTGTAGTCAGCTCTAAATAAGGTGATCTACAGACAGCATGGCTCTTAGGCTTACATGCTAAGGGGGTTCAAGGGGATAGCAATGGAGGAGTGGAAACGGTATAAAGAAAGGTTAGCGTAGGTTGTATGCATCCCTGAACAGTAGAGTCTTTAGGGAGCACTTGAAGTTTTCAAAACTAGGGGAGAGTCTACGGGAGAGTCTAGGGGAGAGAAATAAAATAATTTTTTCTAAAATATATGCCTATGGTTATATATCTACTGTATGTGTATATATATATATATATATATATATATATATATATATATACACAATATATATTGCTATAAGTCTATCATATACCAAATCCCTTTTAACCTTTTTATTAATATTTAAATTATATATGCTTAGTAAAAAGTGTATACATGTGTGTAATACTTTATTTTAATTTGTTTTGGATGTGTTTTGTGAAAAAAATTGTAAGCCTTATACTTTACTTCAGGTCCCAAATCATGCTAAATATTCTAGTGGAGTTTTGTCTTTGGCTAATGCGCTGCGCTATTTAGCATTTTTACGATATCCATTGAAAGCATAGGTTGCACTAGAGCAATGTTGCCGAGCTAATGCATCTCTGGTAACAGGAATGTACCAGGGACCTGTAATATCAAGTTTTGCACTAATGTTAGCGTGGTCCAGGTTCTTGTAATCTGGCCCTAAATGCAATGATAGCAAAATACATACAAGAGCTTCAGCAATGGGATGTGAAATGAGAGAGATAAATGTCAGCTCGTGTGCTGATCCCCTTTTGTGAACCATTCCAGTAATGCAGAGCAAACTGTTACCCATCTACACTCTGAATTATGTCTTATCCCACCACATTGTCTTGATTTTTCTAAACCAATAATTTTAAATGGTCCTTGAAAATATTGCATTAATTAATGCTGTTTACAAACACTACAGCAGCTGCCCTGCCAGGCAGGCGATTTTCATTTAATTATCAGAATCACACAGTTAACAAAATAGCATTTTTGCCTTCTGCTTTAATGTTTAAATAATTACAGTGAATTAGCATAGGATGCTTGCAAGGCTCTGTGGTCTGCGTTTAGAGTGACATGTGGCTAGCAGCTCATGCTGCAGCCCTGGAATAGATAATACTGGGGGGTTGGGCAGTAGAAAATCTACAGTATTTGTTTTTATGCCTGTTAAATTATTTGACATAATATTCCAAATTCTAAATGTGCTTCATCTTGTTTCCCTTCCAGTTATTATGGTCTATTTCAATCCATTAGAAGAGCTGTTTTGCAGAACATTTCAAAGTAGATGCAATACCAGTCCATTAGAAATCCACTAGAAGGTCTAGTTATTGGCCTTGATTCAATAAAAAAAACATGCATTAAACAATATCTAGACAAAAACAAAACGTGATGAAATAACCCAACTAAAAGATTTGTAGAATTCAAAAAGATTTCCAACCAAACCCACCATCACATCTGCAAATCGTGATTCCTTCCTCATTATTATCAGTAGAGCAGCATCTCATAGCAGTTCACCGCATGGCACATATAGGGCTAGATTACAAGTGGTGTGCTAACTGTTTACACAAGGGTGTCAGTCACACATATTACAATTTAATAAATAACGCAATTGTGTAAGCGCAATTGCATTTTATGCTCATCGAGTTAGCATGACTGAAACCCTCAAGTAATGGATAGTGCATTAAAAATAAGTTGCACTAAACACAACAAATACATTTAAAATTACAGTAACACTATTATAAACACTATCTGCTAAAAACTATTCATATAAATATTAAAAAAAACAATAATGGATCAAAGGTATATGTATATGACAAGGTGTTTGACTGAGGGCTATAATGTATATATAAATATATATATATATATATATATATATATATATATATATATATATATATATATATATATATATATATATATATATATATATATATACACATATACAGTATATATGTACAAATGTGTGTACATACATATTTATGTGTTTTACTGTATTTTTACTATAAATATTTCAATTTCTAATGTTCTTTACTTAAAGGATAACATAATTTTTATTGGAAATATATATTTCTATTTATTTATTTATTTATTTATTTATATATATATATATATATATATATATATATATATATATATATATATATATATATATATATATATATATATAATTTTACCTGTATATCTATTCCTATAGATATATATAGTAGGTATAGATATCTATTTTAAATTAAAATTATCACGTATATAGAAATATATACTCAATGATAAAAATGACATTATTTTCTATCACCTAGATTACGAGTTATGCGCACTATAGGGAATTTAACGCACAGCCATTACAAGTTTTGAGACAGACGGTTTGTGCATGCGAAATGGTTGTACTGAGCTCCATACCGCACAAAATACAAGCGCTGTTTTGACGTGCTCATGTGCGTTTTCCCCATAGACATCAAGGCGGAGAGCGGGTTAGAATTAAACCTAACACCTGCAATCGCGGAATGAAAAGCTCCATAATGCAGCCCCATTGATGATGTCTATGGGAAAAAAAGTAACGTTTAAACCTAAAACCCTAACATAAACCTTGAGTCTAAACACCGCTAATCTGCCGCACCCCAACATCGCCCACACTATAATAAAGATATTAACCCCTATTCTGCCGCTCCCCAACATCCCCGCCACTAAATAAAGTTATTAACCCCTAAACCTCTGGCCTCCCACATTGCAACAACCTAAACTATACTATATTAACGCCTAAACCTAACCCTAACCCTAATGTAAACGTAACCCTCACTCTAGCACCCCCTAACTTTAACATAATTAAAATAGAGCTAAATTAAAGTTACAATTATTAACTAAATAATATCTATTTAAAACTAAATACATACTTACCTGTGAAATGAAACCTAAGCTAGCAACAATATAACTAATAGTTTTATTTTTATTTCACAGGTAAGTTTGTATTTATTTTAACTAGGTAGACTAGTTAGTAAATAGTTATTAACTATTTAATAACTACCTAATTAAAATAAATAAAAATTTACTTGTGAAATAAAACCTAAGCTGTCTTACACTAAAACCTAACATTACAAAAATAAAAAACATTAAAATTACAAAAAATAAAAAAACTACCATTACAAAAAATAACAAACATTATCCAAAACAATAAAAATTATTCCTATTCTAATATCCTTTAAAAAATAAAAAAACACCTCAAAATAAAAAAACCTTATCTATAATAAACTACCAAGGGACCTTAAAATTACCTTTTGTGGGCCCTTAAAAGGGCCTTTTGTAGGGCATTGCCCTAAAGTTAACAGTTATTTTGCTAAAAAAGAAAATCAAACAACCCCTAACAGTAAACAAACCCCCACCGCCAAACCCTTAAAATAAAAATAAAGTGAAACCTAATTACCCATTGGCCTGAAAAGCACATTTTATGGGCATCACCCTTAAAAGGGCATTCAGCTCTTTTGCTGCCCATTAAAAATAAAAAAATGTCTATTCTAAAAAGAAAAACCCACCCCAAAACGGAAAAAAACACAATATAACAAACAAATTATCCAAAATAATAACAATTATTCCTATTCTAATACCAATTTAAAAAAAAAAAAAAACACCCCAAAATAAAAAAACCTATTCTATAATAAACTACCAATAGCCATTAAAAGGGCCTTTTGTAGGGCACTGCCTAAGTTAAACAGCGCATTTAACTGAAAAAAAAAATACACACAAGACCCACTAACATTACAAACCCCCGACTCCCCCAAACCCACAAAATAAAAAAAAAACAAATCTACCCATTGCCCTGAAAAGGGCATTTGTATGTGCATTGCCCTTAAAAGGGAATTTAGATCTTTTGCATTTTTTTTTAAGTTTAGGCTTTTCAGGGCAATGCAAAAGAGCGTAATGCCCTTTTAAGGACAATGCCCATACAAATGCCCTTTCAGGGCAATGGGTAGATTAGGTTTTTGTTAGAGTTAGTTTTTTTTTACTTTGGGGTTTGGTTGAGTGTTGGGTTTTACTGTTGGGGGGTCTGTGTATTTTATTTTACAGGTAAAAGAGCTGTTTAACTTAGGGCATTGCCCTATAAAAGGCCCTTTTAAGGGCTATTGGTAGTTTATTGTAGGCTAGATTGTTTTTTATTTTGGGTGAGCATTTTTATTTTTATAGGGCTATTAGAATAGGTGTAATTATTTTTTATTTTTGATAATTTCGTTTGTTATTTTTCATAATTTAGTGTTTGTTATTTTTTGTAATTTAGTCTTTTTTATTTTTTGTAATTAGATACTTTGTAATTTTAATAGTAGTGTTAGGTTTTTTTTTAATGTGTAATATAGTTTATTTAATTGGTAGTTAGTTTAATTTTAGTTTAATAGTTATATTAGTTTAATTGTTAGTTTAAACTTAGTTTTTTCTAGTTTGACAGGTAACTTTAAATTTAATTTAAGATAGGGAAATTGCAATTTTATTATAAAGTTAGGGGGGGCGTTAAGTTTAGGGGTTACTAGTTTAAATTAGTTTATTGCGATGTGGAGGGCTTTCGGTTTAGGGGTTAATAGTTTAATTTAATATATTTTGTTGTGGTGGGCTTGAGGTTTAGGGGTTAATAAGTTTATTATAGTGGCCGCAGTGTAGAGGTTAATAACTTTAGTATATTGGGGGCAATGGGGCCAGACAGGCGATTAGGGGTTAATAATATTTAAATAGTTTTTGTGATGTGGGAGGGCGGCGGTTTAGGGGTTAATAACTTTATTATAGTGGCTACGATGTCGGGGAGTGGCGGAATAGGGGTTAATAAATATTATTAGTGGCAGCGATGTCGGGAGTGGCAGTTTAGGGGTTAATAACTTTAATATAGTGTTTGCGATGCTGGAGAGCCTCAGTTTAGGGGTTAATATAGGCTGACCATATTGCAGCTTATTTTTCATATGCGTCCCTTTTTAAAGCAGCAATATGGTCACCCTAGATTAATAGGTAGTTTATGGGTGTTAGTTTACTTTGTAACACTTTGGTTATGAGTTTTATGTAACAGTTTTGTTGCATAAAACTCATAACTACTGCTCTCAGATTGCGAAATGGATCGTGTCGGTATATGGTGCAATGCAAGCTTTTTAGCCTCACCGCAAAACTCATAATAGCTGTGCTATGGAAGTCCCATGAAAAAACGATATTTTTACATGTGCGGACTGGTGTTGCGTTACAGGTGAAAAAGCTTGCAGTAAAGCTATACCGACATGACATGACTGCGGTGCTGTTTTAACGCTGTAATGACCATATTTTCAGCGTTAAAACACGAATGCACAACTCATAATCTAGGTGTTAGTGAACATAGGAATGAAAAATATGCATTTTAGGTTCATGATTTAGATCTAACGCAGTCTCAGGTTCGCACAGTGGAGGCTCCGCCATATGTTCACAGCAGCACATGAACCCCCAGCCCAAATGAAGGGAAAAAAAATCTTTGAATAAAATATAATTTTTCAAATAGCCCCCCTATTGGAGCCATCTTTTTAAAGGGGTGTGGTCAGGGGCAGGGCCAAGTGCACCTCTATCTTCATAATTCACCAGCCGCCACTAGGTTAGCGCACATAAAGAATTACTAATCTTACATCGCGTTTATGAAACATTACATATAAATTATTTTAAAAATATATAATTAGTAAAAATTATTATAGATGCTTTTAAAAATTCAAAATAATCTATAGAACGTGTATATATATTTTTTTTACAGTTCCTTTATTAATTTTAATAATTAATTATTTTTTTTTAGTTTTATATGTAATATTTGTTAAACGAGATATAAGATTAGTAACTCATGTGCATTAAACCAGCACTGCATTAGATCTAAATTGTGAACCCTGATGCGCTTTATGCATATCGTCCTTTCCTTTGCTCTTCACATAGAAAATAATGTAATTAGAAAATAATGTAATTTTTATTGTTAACCCTTTAACAACCAGCACCATACCCTGTATGATGCTATCATTAAGCCCGTAATGACCAGTCCTCTCTCTGCCACAATCTCGCTAAAAATGGCGAGATCACGCTATTTCTGCATGTCCTCGCAGTGCAGAAATAGATGGGCAGAGTGGTGGTACCAATCATTAGTGGCGTGGGAGTGTTAGGAGGGAGGTGGGTGGGCGGCCTATCGCTTGAGGAAATGTGAGCGGGCGGGACTGCTACATTACAGAATTTTTTTATCTGAGAGCAGCAAGGAGGGAGATCATATGTGGAGGGAACACTTAGAGGGTAGGGAAAGGATCATGGGTGGGGAGGGGGGTAAATGAGGGAGGGGGAGGGAGTTGGGCAGCTACTACAGAAAAAAAATTAGTTTTTTTAATTAAAATACATTTAAAATAATAGAAAACTGGGTACCGGCAGATAGCTGTCAGTAGCTAAGATGGCGGGAATTAGTTAGAAGGGGGAGGGGTAGAGAGCTTTTTGGGAGGGATCAGGGAGGTAAGGGGGTAATCCTACACTAAGGAAAATAATAAAAAAAAAAAAAAAAATAAAAACAGGTGTAAAACTGCATACTGGCTGACTGTCTGCCAGTACTTAAGATGGGGGTGACCATTGGGGGTGGGGCAGGGAAGAGAGCTTTTTGAGAGGGATGAGGTATGGATCAGGGAATGGGAAGTGTCAGGTGGGAGGGTAATCTCTACACTGAAGCTAAATTAACCATACAAGCTACCTGATTAACCACTTCACAGAGGAGAATAATAAAAGTGTGGTGCACATCTGCAATTAAGTTTTTTTTTAATTTGATCGCATTTGGCAGTGAAATGGTGGCATGAAATATACCAAAATGGGCCTAGATTAATAATTAGGGTTGTCTACTAAAAATATATATATAGTTTTGATAGGTAAATTTAAAAAAAAAATCTATTTCTGTTTAAATGGAGTGATGGCAAAAATGCTAAAAAGTTCTAGTCTGAAATGCCTGGTCCTTAAAGGGACACTAAACCCAATTTTTTTCTTTCATGATTTAGATAGCATGCAATTTTAAGCAACTTTCTTATTTACTCCTATTATCAATTTTTCTTTGTTCTCTTGCTATCTTTATTTAAAAAGCAGGAATGTGATGCATAGGAGCCCATTTTTTTTTGAGAAGCTAGATTATGCTTGCTTATTGGTGGGTAAATGTCAGTCTCCAATAAGCAAGCGCTATCCATGGTGCTGAACCTAAAATGGACTGGCTGCTTTAAAAATAAAGATAGCAAGAGAACAAAGAAAAATTGATAATAGGAGTAAATTAGAAAGTTGCTTAAAATTGCATGCTCTTTCTGAATTACAAAAGAAAAAAATAGGGTTCAGTGTCCCTTTAATTGCTTACTTGATTCAAGACCCACTGGTGCTCTGAGAAGTGCAGTATTTAAAGTGAAGGTCAATTTTGATGAATTAGTGCCCGGTTTTTAATATTCTTATTAAAAACAAGGGCACTTTAATTCATCAAATTGACATTTCACTCGTTTTCTTCAAAAACTTACCATTGAATCCTGGCAGCCGCTCCAGCACTTCCTCCGCCCATCGCAAGCCGTCTTTGCAGGTTGAAAATGACGAATCCGGCTTCCTCCAATCACAGCGTTGCATCAAGCCAAGATTCCCCCAGGGGGGGAAGCCATGATTGGAGTAAGCCGGATTTGTCATTTCTGATGTCTGCAGAGGCTTCCGACGGCCGGGGGAATCGCTGGAGCGGCTGCCAGGATTAAAAGATAAGTTTTTGAAAAAAACAAGTGAAATGCCAATTTTAATGAATTAAAGTGCCCTTGTTTTTAACAGGTTGATTAAGCTTCACATGCAGAGAAAAATGTTAACACTAAAACAGTTATACCTTTTACTAGAAGCATTTTTGCCAATACAAGTATATTACCAGGGCCGCCATCAGGGGGTGACAGGGGTGACTCCTGTCAGGGGCCCAATGGGCTAGGGGGGCCCCATGAGGCAAGAACTAAAAAAAAAAATTTTTTTTTTTTTTTAGATTTTGGCAGCCACCAGTGGGTACTACAGCAGAGTGCTAATTGAGCATGTGAAATGTTATTACAAGGAGTAAAGTATTAGCATTTGAGATGATTTCTGAGTGTGCACTAAACCACTATGCACAGTGTGAGACAGACTTGGCACTTTGTTTGTAGAGTGTGTGCCCGAGTCAGACGGCTGATCACTTTCATTTGCAGAGGAGGTAGGAATTACTTAGCAAATGTTTTTTATTTATTTGTGCAATTTAAGATTGTAACTTTAGTGTGGTAATAGTTGTATGGTGGGGCCAGGGGTCCATAAAAACACATTTTTTTAGCAGCAGTGTATTTATGATTATTTGACAATGCTGTAGAAATTCTATATTTAAAACCATGCAGAAATGTTTCCTCCTCAATACACAAATTATATATATTACATTCCAGTTTACTGCCCCTTTATGCAAGGACTTTCCAGATACAAGGAAGCATTTTATCTAAGATTTTTACATCTGCATAACATGTTATACTCTCAGACTAAGATTGCTCAGTGTTGGAAATGAGACTGACTTAATTTTGAAATGCATACCAACATGCTTAAATCCTGCATTTAACCAGATCTAATGGTATGAGTACCACAGCTTATGGTTCCAGCAAAACCATATAGAGTACAGCATTTTCAAAATCCACAAGTACAGCTGACAGATGGGAACATTTTTACACTATATTTGAAGTGGTGCTCTTAGTTGGGGAAAATGGGGAAAATATCAAACAAACATATGTCAACCTTTTAAAAGTACTTTTCTTCATCTAGCCATCTACCCAGATCATTAATGTACAATTTTGAATTCCCAGAATTATTTTTGTTTGCACATTTACAAATATGATTCTATAAAAAGTGATCTCTTAATTTCTGCATTTTTTTATCATGTATGTCCCACACTGTTGATTTAGGGGATGCAAGGTGCATAAATGTTTCCTCCTGTGAGTGTTTCTGTGGATGTCTGTGTTTATGTATTTGTGCTTTGGTTTGTGTCTCTATGAGTGTGTAGACATTTTTTTTATGTTGGTATCTCTATGAGGGTGGGTGGTTATGTCTTTGTGCATTTTCTGTGGATGTCTGTGAAGGTGTGTGCATATGTCTTTGAGCTTTTTCTATGGGTGTCTCTGTGAGGTTGGGTGTGTGTTTGTCATTGTGTATTTTCTCTGGATGCCTCTGTGAGGGTGTGTATGTCTGTGTTTTCTGTGGATGTCTCTGTGAGGGGTTGTGTGTGTATGCATGTCTGTGTTTTCTGTGGATGTCTCTGTGAGGGTGTGTATTTTCTGTGTGTGTCTCTGTGAGGGTGTGTGTATGTCTTTGTGTGTTTTCTGTGGATGTCTCAGTGAGGGTGTGTATGTATGTCTATGTGTTTTCTGTGGGTGTCTCTGTGTGTGTATGTCTTTGTGTGTTTTTGAGGCTGTCTCTGTTGGTGTTTCCTTGCGTGTATGTGCAAGTTTGAGTTTGTGTGTGTGTGTCCATTGTCTGTTCCTTTTTAGGACATTTTGACCTTACTACTGATTATTCACATCTTTCTACAGACTTTGAGACTAATGAGACCTTTCCGGAAGTCACCAATTTACCATTTATCCTTTAAATTATTGTTTAGGCAGTTCAGGGCCCTTCCTTTCAGCCACTGCATGCTGTTGTCATCATTTAGTTGGCCATCATTTAGTTGGCATCTTCCTTTACAAAAAGATAATCAGAACTCCATATTTTGTTTTCTAAATCTCCTTTTTTTTTTTTACAAAACTGTAGTTTACCTCATTACTTGTCAGGCCAATGTAAACAAGTGCTAAGTGTCTGTTTGGGTTATTTCTTTGCCTGTTTGCTAGAGTGTCTATATGTGAATCCTTATGTGTGAGTGTGTGTGTATGTTTCAGTGTATTTTACATCATTTCCAAGTTTAAATAGACACTCACTTAAGAATAAAGTGCACATACGTTTTAGTAACTTGGTCAAAAATTGCACATGTCAAAGGTGGGGGGGGGGGGCTGATCAATGGTTAAGTCAGGGGCCCCAAAATTTCTAGTGGCGGCCCTGTATATTACAAATATGTTTCTTTAAAAAGATGTAATTCTTATAAGTACATTTAAATTTTGACCAGAATGTCCCTTTAATGATCCTTTAAGTACTATTACAATCCTCAGAAAAAACTTTTAAAATTATATTACAATTTGTTTTGTTCAAAAAATGTTTTAATCTTTCATAGGTATCCAATATGGTGCTGTATTATGAGTGTTGATCGGGTAGCGTGCGTACTACTACTAAGTTAAAAGTAAAAAGCACATTACTGAAATAATAAATATTAATAAAATGAGTATAAATTATTTAAAATGATTATACATACTGTGTAAAATATTCAAATTTTCCATAGAATATATATATATATATATATATATATATATATATATATATATACATACATACATATATATATATAAATGTCAGGTTTTCTGTGATGTAAAAAAATGAGACAAAGATAAATCATTTCAGATTTTTTTCCACCTTTAATGTGATCTATAAACTGTACAACTCAATTGAAAAACAAACTGAAATCTTTTAGGTAAAAAGAAATAAAAATAAAAAAATAAAATAATATGGTTGCATAAGTGTGAACACCCTTTTATAACTGGGGATGTAGCTGTGTTCAGAATTAAGCAATCACATTCAAAATCATGTTAAATAGGATTCAGTACACACCTGTCATCATTTAAAGTGCTTCTGATTAACCCCAAATAAAGTTTGTCTGCGGACCAGCTGTTCTAGTAGGTCTTTCCTGACATTTTGTTAGTCGCATCCTACAGCAAAAGGAATGGTCCGCAGAGAGCTTCTAAAGCATCAGAGGGATCTCATTGTTAAAAGGTATCAGTCAGGAGAAGGGTACAAAAGAATTTCCAAGGCATTAGATATACCATGGAACACAGTGAAGATAGTCATCATCAAGTGAAGAAAATATGGTGCAACAGTGACATTACCAAGAACTGGATGTCCCTCCAAAATTGATGAAAAAAACGAGAAGAAAACTGGTCTGGGAGGCTGCCAAGAGGCCTACAACAACATTAAAGGAGCTGCAGGAATATCTGGCAAGTACTGGCTATGTGGTACATGTGACAACAATCGCCCGTATTCTTCATATGTCTGGGCTATGGGGTAGAGTGGCAAGACGGAAGCCTTTTCTTACAAAAAAAAAACATCCAAGCCCAGCTAAATTTTGCAAAAACACATCTGAAGTCTCTCAAAAGCATGTTACAAAAGGTGTTCTGGTCTGATGAAACCAAAGTTTAACTTTTTGACCATAATTCCAAAAGATATGTTTGGCGCAAAAACAACACTGCATATAACCAAAGGAACTCCATACCCTCAGTGAAGCATGGTGGTGTCAGCATCATGTGTTGGGGCTGTTTTTCTTCAGCTGGAACTGGGGCCTTAGTCAAGGTAGAGGGAATAATGAACAGTTCCAAATACCAGACAATATTGGCACAAAACCTTCAGGCTTCTGCTAGAAAGCTGAACATGAACTTCATCTTTCAGCATGACAACGACTCAAAGCATACATCCTAATCAACAAAGGAATGGCTTCACCAGAAGAAAATTAAAGTTTTGGGATGGCCCAGCCAGAGCCCAGACCTGAATCCAATTCAAAATCTGTGGGGTTTAGTTGCCAATTAGCTACCAGATACAGTTCACTCCTTTACCTCTCACTAACTACTTCACTCCTTTACCTCTCACTAGCTACTTCACTCCTTTACCCCTCACTAGCTACTTCACTCCTTTACCTCTCACTAGCCAAATCAATTTGTTAACTGATTCTTTATCATTCCTTTTACAAAAATGGCCAACATGATCCTGTCTGGGAAAAAAAAACTCCACCAGAAAGCCTACACACAGACTAAGAATAGTCTCTATTGTATGGTGCTGCTTTTATTGCTGGACAGTTTAAGATATATAAATGTATTCATAAATGTTTTCATTTATTCTGGTGACTTTGTACAGAATAAATAGAATAGTATTTTTCTGTATGTAAAGTATTAAACATTTTCTGTAATATTATCAGCTGTAGGCAATAAAAGTGCATTATATCAATTGATTTTCATTCACTGTTAAAAATACAATAAAATTTAAGGTTATGTAGGGCCGGCTACAAATGGTTTTCTTCTCTCAGCAGTGGGTTGTAGATGATGCTCTTAAACTGCATGAAATTTGCTATATTTCATATTTTCTTTATATTACAAAGGTGGAGATTTTTTCATACCTTATTTAAATGTTTAAGGACACAAAGCTAACAGATTCAAGAACATCTATTAATAATATAGCACTATAAAAGTTCAAACAAAGATACCTTTCAAATTACTAGATTGCATCATGCCCCAAAATTTTCATGGAAACTGTGTGGCTGTCCACAATAAATTACCTTTAAAGTGCAATAAGAAAATCCTTAAATATTTTAGAGCATTTTATTATTGCACTATTGCTTGTATATAGCTGTGCTTTAAATCCTTCAAATTGAATAAACTCATAGTAAAAGTTAGATTCAGAGCAGCAATGCTCTATTGGAAGGTAGCTGAACACATCTTGGTGTAGCCGCCAATTACCAGCATGCTCCCAATAGTGAAGAAATTTACATAAACTTTTAAAAAACACACTATGAGAGCAAAGTAAATGTTATATTAGAAGTGGTTTTAAAAGTGTTTTAAAATGATCTGATCTTTCTGAATAATATATTTAATTTTATCCCTTTAACCTCAAATACAGACATCAAAAAGTCTGTTTTTTTACATTGAATTCCGTAGTTTATTTTTACTTGTAAGGATATATATGTGTACTTTACTCTCTTCTAGGCTACATAATCATAAAGACCAATATCTTAGATGTTGATTCCCACAACCCTCTAATACCATATACTCATACTGGTCACGTCTTTATTAATTTTCATATATTTGCTTTTGTAGAGCATTAACCATTTTCAGTGTTGAAACAGGGAAAAGTAACACTAAAAGAATCCATTAACAGAATTTCCAGTCACTGAGTGTGCCCCAAGGCATTTGCCCCCACAAAAAAAAGTTACAAGTACTAAATGTTTTGTATGTATTAAAGGAATGTGAAACACAATTTTTTTCTTTCATGATTTAGAAAGTGCATGCAATTTTAAGCAACTTTCTAATTTACTTCTATTATCTAATTTGCTTCATTTTCTTGATATAGTTTGCTGAAAAGCATATCTAGATAGGCTCAGTAGCTGCTGATTGGCAGCTGCACATAGATGCCTCCTGTGATTGGCCCACCCATGTGCATTGCTATTTCTTCAACAAGGGATATCTAAAGAATGAAGCAAATTAGATAATAGAAGTAAATTGGAATGTTGTTTAAATTGTATTCTCTACTTGAATCCTGAAAGAAAATTGTTGGGTTTAGTGTCCCTTTAAATGAGAATGGTTATACTGTCTTACTATTCATAATATATATATATATATATATATATATATATATATATATATATATATATATATATATATATATATATATATATATATATATATATATAATATTTTAGGTAGGGCACCCTGAATCATATGGGAAGAGTGCAGATCTAGTGGAAAATATTTTTTATATATTATACTATAGTTTGCTAATCTGCAACATCTCAGCCCTCTCTTCTTAGCATTTAGTAAAAAACTTGATTTTGGGTAATTCTGTTTTCTTTAACAACCTGTAACCTTAATTGTGAATAGACAAGACTACATGGCAAACAATTAAATCCCAATCAATATGATTGAATTGCCATTTTTAGAAGATGTAATACTGTAACTTAAAGGGACAGTAAACACCTTGCAATTACAAGACATTTCTGTTGTGCTGCTATAGAATAACATATCAGCCAAGTCTTTTTTAAATCAAATTAACTTCCTTTTTACTGAAATTATTATTCAATAGCCAAACTCCACCTACCATTTGCCAGATTTGGATGAGTCAATCAGGGCTTTAGTTTGCAGTCAACAAGGCTAGCCACTGTCACAAATTTTGTAGAAAATACATTGTTTTGCAGTTGTTATTTGATAAAGCCAATTAGTGAAAGATTTATTTTATAGTGAACAAATTTAACACAGTTTGTAAACACTATTGGAAACCAATCCATGCATGATAACATTCAACCAATATCTTAATTATTATTCAATCCTAAAGCTTAATTCATAGCATCTTGTCACAATGTTATTCAGAAATTATCATTTTGCTTTGCTACGTGGGAAAAAAATTGATAAAGATATATTTTAAAATAAACAACAAACATTTTCAGAGGTTTCTACATTTAGGAAAACAACGGAGATGAGTGACCTCAAAGCCCAGATCTTATATAACCCTGAAGAGTTAAATATTAAAACTATTTAATGTCCTTTGAGAAAGTTGCATTGTGTGTAACAGTGAAAGGGTTATAGAACACAGAGCCTACAAAATGCAGTCACTGATAAATGTCAGATAATCTTCCATACACAACGCACTGGCTGGATTTGCTAAAATGATCTTTGTTATTCAAAGCCGTTAAGAAAGAGAATAATTCCCTGTGGAGACTCAGCGGTGTATCTAGCACAGGGACAAAGGATACAACACTAAACCAGTACATTTAGATTTAATTCAAGCTGCCTCTGCTCTGAACCTGTCAGTTCAACAAAGATGTTTTCCCAGTTCAGTCTGGAAATAGAAGAGCAGTCAGACACTCCAGCAATGTGGAAATGTCAGAGGTACAAAAGGCCAGTCTAATGACTTTAACATGTCTCTCAAGGGTGGTTACCATCTTGTCCAATATAGCGATTCCAGTAGAAGCAGAAAGCAGGATGAGTCTTTAAGGATATGTTCCTCATGCGTCTTTATTCTCAGTGGCCCAAACATCTTGGCCCAGCCATAAAATATAGATATATACTTTATTTGTCTTCTATTGGGAGCCCAACTATTTTTGAAAGAGCTTGAGATACTATTTTCATTATTTGATTATTTGCGGTTCAGGATTTTTGAAAAGAGACAAAGGTCAGGGATCCTGAAGGGGACATTAAATTGTTACATGGACGAACGGTCACAGATATATTGTAAAAAAAAAAAAAAAAAATAGCAAAGAAAACTCTAGGGGTCACCAGGAAGGAAAACTTGTAGCAATTACTCTCCAGGTGATTTGTGCAGGGTTGCTGGAGCGGAAAGTTCTGTAACAGATATGTTTATTGCTACAGTGTTTATGTAACTGCTTTGCAGAACATCACTAAACTGAATCCTGCTATATACTTTTCTGAAAATATGATAAATTACATCATTTTGCTGTCAATATTACATTTTAAGCACAATCACCTTATAATTTATCACATATAGTAATGAAACTTTAAACACACGGAAAACAGTTACAAAAATCACAAAAAAACTAAGTACCTTCTCAAAATAGAAAGAAAAAGAAGGTAATGGAGAACAAATGTCACATAAAAATAATGGGCTAGATTACAAGTGGCATGCTAATATTAGTGTGAGCGTGCCCGCTTTAACTTGTGCGTGTTTTACAAGCTGAAAGTAAATGCAGCGTCACGAGCGCAAACTAAATTTGCGTTTGTCTGATTAGCTCAACTAAAGACCTTGTGTAAAGTGTTAGGGACAAAATTAAAGATACATTAAACACTAGAGATGTGCAGGGAAAAAACAATCTGCGCTGCTTACGGTAGCGGTAAGCTGGCTAAACGTGCTCGTGCACGATTTCCCCATAGGAATCAATGGGGCAGAATCGGCTGAAAAAAAGGCTAATACTTGCAAAAAAGCAGTGTTCAACTCCTAACGCAGCCCATTGTTTCCTATGGGGAAATACATTTTATGTCTACACCTAACACCCTAACATGAACCCCCGAGTCTAAATACCCCTAATTTTACACTTATTAACCCTAATCTGCTGTCCCCGACATCGGCGACACCTGCTTTATATTATTAATCCCTAATCTGCTGCTCCGGACATCGCCGCCACCTACATTATACTTATGAACCCCTAATCTGCTGCCCCCAAAATCGCCGACACCTACATTTTATTTATTAACCACTACTTTGCCCCCCCCCAACGTCACTGTAACTATATTAAATGTATTAACCCCTAATATGCCGCCAACGTCGCTGCCACTATTATAAATTAACCCTTAAACCTAAGACTAACCCTAATACCGCCCTAATTTAAATTTGATTTTAAATATTCATAATAAAATTACTACAATGAAATAAATTATTCCTATTTAAAACTAAGTACTTACCTATAAAATAAACCCTAAGATAGCTACAATATAACTAATAGTTACATTGTAGCTAGCTTAGGCTTTATTTTTATTTTACAGGCAACTTTGTATTTATTTTAACTAGGTACAATAGTTATTAAATAGTTATTAACTATTTAATAACTTCCTAGTTAAAATAAATACAAATATATCTGTAAAATAAATCCTAACCTAAGTTACAATTACACCTAACACTACACTATCATTAAATTAATTAACTAAACTACCTACAATTAACTACAATTAAATTAAATAAACTAAAGTACAAAAAAACAACAAACACTAAATTACAGAAAATAAAAAAATAATTACAATTTTTAAAACTAATTACACCTAATCTGATCCCCCTAATAAAATAAAAAGCCCCCCAAAATTAAAAAAGCCCTACCCTATACTAAATTACAAATAGCCCTTAAAAGGGCCTTTTGCGGGGCATTGCCCCAAAGTAATCACCTCTTTTACCTGTAAAAAAAAATATAATACCCCCCCAACATTAAAACCCACCATCCACACACCCAACCCTACTCTAAAACCCACCCAATCCCCCCTTAATAAAACCTAACACTAACCCCCTGAAGATCTCCCTACCTTGAGAAGTCTTCACCCAACCGGGCACAAGTGGACCTCCAGAGGGGCAGAAGTCTTCATCCGATCCGGCCAGAAGAGGTCCTCCAGAGGGGCAGAAGTCTTCATCCAGGCGGGATCTTCTATCTTCATCCATCCGGAGCGGAGCGGGTCCTTCTTCAATCCAGCCGACGAGCATCATCTTCATCCGGAGTCTTCTTCAACAATGACGGTACCTTTAAGTGACGTCATCCAAGATGGTGTCCCTTGAATTCCAATTGGCTGATAGGATTCTATCAGCCAATCGGAATTAAGGTAGGAAAAATCCTATTGGCTGCAATAAAAGTAATCCCCCACTCCCAAAAAAAGCCTAAACTAAAAAAAAAATACATATCTGAAAAAAAGATTTTCCTGAAACGGTAATTTGCTTAGGCATTGCTCTTAGAACGGCATTTGGTAGACAATGCACATAGGTCTTTTACTGCCCAAAAAATTGCTATCCTAAAAAAAGATTTCCCTTTTCTCATTTGGTAGGGCATTGCCCTAAAGTTAAACAGATCTTTTAGGAAAAAAACCCTAAACTAAAATAAATCCCTATCCTAAAAAAAAGAGTGCCATAAAAAAAGAACCTTTGGTAGGACATTGCCCTAAAATGAACAGATCTTTTAGGAAAAAAACTAAACTAAAAAAAATTAAAAGGAAAAACAAACCCTAATGTTAAAAATAAAAAAGCCTACCACCCCCAAAAAATCCTAAAGCTAAAGCCCAAGGTTTGTAGTCACCAATTTGGCAATGCTCCTCTTCTTTCTTCATGTCGGCAGTCCTCCGTGGCCGTCTTTTTCATCTTCATGGCAGTGGTCCTCTTCTTCCATCTTCTGTCTTCCATCTAAAGACCACTGCTCCATAACTTGTCCACCTGCTCTGAGGCTGTGGACATCAATCCGCCTGATCCCATATGATTGGGCTGATTGGCCGCGAATCTGCAGGGGTGGCATTGCACAAGCAGTTAGCAAGAACTTCTTGTGCAATGATAAATGCAGACAGAGTATGCTGTCGGCATTTATTGATGTGCGGCGGACATGATACGCTACATCATATCATGTCCACTCGCACTTACATAAATGAGCCCCATAGTATGGTACTACTATAATCTCCCTAAAATCTGCTCAAATAGTATATTTGGAGCTAGCCATAGCACCATCCCATATCGCTGGCTTACATGCACTGTTTCACATATGAAAGAGGTTATTTGTAAATTGTATTTGCATTTTATCATTAGGAATATAGACTATATGGGCCAGATTACAAGTAGAGCGCTATTTAGTGCTTTCGCTCATGCACAAACACCACCAGAAGTAAACTTTTAACGTGTGGGGGGTAAAGAGCGTATTACAAGTTGAAAGTAAAACATTTGCTCATGAGTAAAAGCAAACTAGTGCTAACTGTGAGACTTTGAATATCATGACCATGCTAACTTCCTCTCCTCATAGACTTCAATGAAGAGCACAATGAAGAGAAAAAAAACTATCGTTCCTGTGCTAACCTGACTGGAGTTAAACCTACAGTGCTTCACATACAAATAGGAATATCTACTACAGAACATTTTATGTGAAGAACATTGGCATGTAAAATATTTATAGTACATACACAGTAAAAGACATTATTAAATATTAATATTGATTAAAAATTATTTCACTTGTTTTCAGGTATTTGAGTGAAAAGTGCTCCAAATTATATGCACATATGTATATATGTGTATACATTTGTGTATAGGCTCATATATGTATGTATCTACATATATACATATGTAAAAATACATAAATACACATGTATATGACTTCCGGTGGGCGGGCACCACAGTAGCAGCACAACTGCGGAGTTCCGTGAATTTTTCATGAATAGTGAGCAATTCACCCTATATTTGAAGCCTGTGCTCATCAGCCCTTGACAGGGATTGTGTCTGGGCATCACCTGAACAGATACATGACAACCTTTTCCCAAGATGTGGAGTATAAGGTTCTAACGTGCAGCCCAGCGGCCATCTTGGCCATTTTTTCTCCCTGAGTATACTGTGAAGCGCCGACTCGGGGAAAAACTAGAGCCTAACTGCAGGTGAACCACTCATATACAGTGCACCCCAACCACTGACTGAATCACTACAAGTGCAGCGCATAGGAGGCCCAAGTCAAGGGAGACCGCAAGTATAGTGCGCAGGACCACGTGTACGAGGCCGCACTGCCCGAGGACCCTGGGCTGTGTGCGGATTTGGAGGGTTGCCGCAGAGCTGCATTGTTTATGGGCGATGGCCCTGATTGACTGAACAATATCGTGACCCACCTTGGAAGTGAAATCTGACAGCCACGGCGCTGGAGAAGAAAGGCGCGTAGACTTAGCTGCCACGCTCCCTTAGCACACTTCACTGTGGCAGATGTATGGAGCTTCTGACATCATCTGGCAGTAACAGGTTCCCCCCTCCTCGATCTGGCATGAACTGCCGTAACACTGGAGACCGATAAGGGAATCAGCGGATTGGGAGCAAAAACATGGCAAGGAGTGAGGCTGTAAACCCTACTTCGCCATCTTGGATGGTAGCTGGCATTGTTCCTAAAACAGACAGACCCTGTGATACAGAATATTGGCAGTTTGCAGTCACAGATTCTCTCTGCAGGAACTACCCAGGACACAGTGGAGCTAGTAAGATAAGGGGGCTTGAGTTAAACAGAATGCACCACACAACCAGATAGCATATACCCACTGAAAGAAACCTGAACTCCTTTACATACAGGCCGTTGCCTGATTATATACTTTATTAAGTCACCTCACAGAACCTGAGGAGTGGATTAGAAAACTGTTTTATTCCGACACAGGCCCTCTGTTTGGCCCCCCTGACTGAACAGAGCCTATTTGGGGAATATAGTGGCTCCGGGGAAGAACAGCATCTTGATACTGAGGAACTGTACAGTATAAGGTTCTAATAACTACAAAGCCACTCGTTGTGGAGACTTATCTACTTTGCCTAGATTACCCTTTTTCTTTTCCTGCAGCGCAGTCCATCTGGTAGTCATCCTCTCATTGAGCCATAAATAGGGTGTCATAACCATCCCTAAATGGGGCTGCTTTCTAATACACCATAGAAGACTTTTTTTTTAGTGAGTTACATGTATGTGCTGAATAGAATATAATTGTGAGCAGGGTAATACACTTTTATAGGTGGGCTGGAGAGCGCTAAGGGTGTATGATATTTGTATAAGGACTCTCTGCATAAACTGGGGTGTCACTTGTGACGCTATAACATAAGTGCTACAATACTACTGGTGGACAGGGTCTGGGGAGCTGCCTCATAGAAGCACATTGTGATACAGATGAAACACTGGTATTGTCTGTGACTACTAAGATATTTCCAACCTTTTCCTCAGTGTGCCCGACCTTGGCAACTCTCCCACTGGTTAGGGTAAGATAAACCTGATAACGCACTACCTTTTTCTACCCAACACCTACCAACTGGCACATGTGCTATAAAAACATTTTACTCTTTATATGGATAAATTCTTAGAACCCTCTAAAATGTCTGGTAAGGGTAAGACAGGTGAGAAGAGGCAGAAAAATGCTGCAGAAAGCACATCTACTCATACGCCTAAGAATACTGACACCAAACCTGAGACCCCTGCCATAGTACAACAACTCACTTCACTTTTTATGCCCAAATGGATAATATTCAAAGGGGTGTAGATACCTTAGCAGGGGAGGTTAAGCAGATAACGGCTCGCTTTACTGAGGTGGAGGAAAGGGTTTCAGAGTTAGAAGACTTTAATGTTACACATACAAGAAAGGTGGAAGACCTGACACATCAGAACCAAATTTTATATCAGCGCCTAGAAGACCTAGAAAATAGATCCGGGCGAAATAATGTCCGTCTTGTGGGTTTACCTGAATCTATTAAGCCATCTGAAATAATACACTTCATTGAACATGACCTATCATCGTTGCTAGGTATAGCGACAGGTACTATGAGAGGTAGTGTTGAAAGAGTGCATAGAGTAGGTCCGGAAAGACAGAATCTCAGGGAGGGCCAGCCTCCCAGACAAGTAATGATTAAATGTGTGCATTTCCAAGTGAAAGTACAGGTACTTTGGGCATATCGTAGACTTCCCTCTCTGATGTTTGAAAACACCAAACTCCTGCTTTTTCAGGACTACTCTGCGGAGTTGATGAAAAAAAGGAGGGAGTTCTCTGCCTTTATGCTCTTCCCTGAACAAGGAAGGGCGAAAGGTGTACTTATTATATCCAGCAAGGTTAAAACTCCTAACAGATAATGGCCCCAACTTCTTTGACTCTCCTTTGGAGGCGCAAGCCTTTCTGGGGGAGGCTCAAAGGCGGACTGGCAACTCTCGAAGAGAACCAATGCAGGTTGACCCTGATTGAGAGTTAACACAGTCAGTTAGAGTTAAGACCAATGTTTAAAACACTGATAGGTTTTGTTATTAATGCCTTCTATTTTATAATCACTGCTTGGCATATTGCATTGAGTGAAATTCAGATATGTACTGAGATTGTACTATGTGAAAGAGCTCTACCTCCTGATAATAATAATCTGGTGCAACAGTCAGGGAAATATCCTGCAACCAGTGACCTGCAGTGGGGAGGGAATTTGGTTATTTGTGTACTTTTAAGGTTTGGGCTTATTGCCCTGTTTGAAGTACTGTTAATGACAAGCATTAAAAGGGAATATAGCTTAAATGTCTGGAAACTACTAGGCTCTGGTTATAATACTATGTTGAAATGCATGTTGGTAGTATTTGTAAAGACTTTTATACAACTGTTAATCACAATACTGTTTCTACCCCTCCTGCTAAATTTGCAGGTGGGATGTTATTCTTATTGTTACTGCTGCTCAGGCCAGGCCCCAGGTCGTAACACAAACCATGACACAAGGCGTAATTTCTTGGTCCCATATGACCACACATACCCTCACGTAATTTTCCTGGACAGAGTGTGGGGCGACCTGGGCAACTCGCTAATATGTATCTCATTGTATATATATTGGTAGTATTAAAAATTTTTGCGGGTATCACTTAGTGCTGCTCATAACACTATTTTTCAATATGGGGAAGGGTGGACTAAAGTCGCAGATGACTGTGTTTTTTTTTCTCTTTCTCTTTTTATTTTTATATCCTAGCAGATATGCTCTTTTTAGGGAAAAAGTTATTTCCCAGGAACTTCCCCCCGAAGACCAGTGGGAATACGTGAGGTCAAATGCCCCTCAAATGCCCCTACTAAAGACCTCCCCTCTGCCCCTCACTGCACGGGAATTGTCCCGTGGGCACCCTGCTCACTGACTCTGGACGGTAAAATAAATGATAGCTAAATGTATTACTTGAAATGTTGGAGGAATCCACTCACCAATTAAAAGAAAGGCCATACTCACACACCTACGTAAACTGCATACTGATGTTGCCCTTTTACAGGAGACACACCTGACCGACTCTGAGCATGAGAAATTGAAAGCAGATTGGGTGGGTAGCGTTGTTTATCTCTCACACACTAGCTTTAGTAGAGGCCTGATTATCCTCTTCGGTAAAAAACTGAATATAGACATTATTAAAACACATAAGGACCCAGAGGGACGTTACCTCATAGTACAGATCAAATTAGGCTCTCATCTCTACACCCTGTGTAATCTATATGCCCCAAATCAGAAAAGCTCACTTTTTTGGACTCAACTTACCAAAGTCCTTACACAATACCTAAACACTAAGATCATATTAGGGGGAGACTTCAATTTGGCACCCGACCCAGTGTGTGACAGGTTATGGACCCCAGGACTCCCCGCAGAAGCCAAGTGGCCTAAATATAAGGGGCGGTTTGAAAAATAGATCTTTGACAATCTGGAAAGGGAACTTGGGATATGTGATATATGGCGGTTACGCCATCCAGATGCTAAAGACTATTATTGCATCTCCAAGGCCAAGGCTTCCTTATGTAGAATAGACCTCTTTATGATATCTAATCCGATTATCTCACTGGTCCAGCAGGTCAAGATCCATGACATCTTGTTGTCCGATCATGCGCCTGTGGAACTTATGCTCCGCCTGTATAGACACCCTACTAATAGAAACACTTTGAGATTCCCTAGCTATCTAAGTACTTCAACACCTTTCAAACAAATCCTGACTCAGTCTTGGAATGATTTTTACACCGATAATCTGGCCCATGCTGAAGATCCCCAATTGTTATGGGAAATGGCTAAGGTGGTCCTAGCGGGCAACATAATCTCTTATCTGGCTGATTTCCGTCGTAAAACTCAGCTTAGGTATGTGTCACTCGAAAAAAGCCTGGTAGTGGCCTATAGGGAATATTCTTTAAATCTAGGGAGCGGTATGACGCATATATTGTCGCCAAAGAAAATTTAGACACATTCATGTCCCAACAGGCGGCGTCGGGTTTAATTAAAACAGCTTCAAAATTTTATAGATTTGGGAACCGGTCGGGGAAACTGTTGGCCTCCATAATCAAATCTCGGACAGCAAAGAGGGACATTATATCTTTAAAATATGGAGGGAATATACATAATTCCCAAATAGATATCGTTAAGGGGTTTGCAGACTACTACGTTGTGCTATATACAAAGCAACCGACATGCCAGATGGATGTCAGTGAATCATTCTGGTCCTCTTTGAAATTTACCCCGGCTTAGTCAAGAACAGGTAGACCAACTGAACTCTCCTATCTCGGCTGAGGAGCTGGATAAGGCAATAGTGAATATGGCACTGGGTAAGATGCCAGGCCCTGATGGCCTGCCTGCAGAGTTCTACCGCTTACTGCAACACAATATATCTAAAACATTATTGAAGTTATATAATGGCTATTTTCATGATGGGCTCACACCATCCTCAGCCTTCTCAGCAGCCCATATTACGCTCATTCCCAAGACAGGGAAAGACCATTCTCTACAGGAATCTTACCGACCCATTTCACTACTGAACGCTGACTATAAGATCTTTATGGCAGTCTTGGCGGGACATTTGAGGACCCTTTTACCATCTCTTCTCCACCCGGATAAGACTGGATTTGTCTATGGGCGTTCATCAACGGTCAACCTGCGTCGGGTCATGCAAGTCATTGACTTCTGTTGGAGGAGGGGTAAGGGACAACACAGAGATGACATGTCGGAGGCCTTCCTGCTGTCCTTGGACGCAGAGAAGGCCTTTGATAGAGTGGAATGGGACCATTTGGGCAATGCCCTAATGCTTTTCAATATTAATGGGGTGTTTGCGCAAACCATACAAAACATATATTCAAGACCGGTGGCCAGGGTTCTTGCCAATGGCATGTTCTCTCCTGACTTTGTCTTGCAGAGGGGCACAAGACAGGGCTGCCCCCTGTCTCTGCTGCTTTTTGATTTGGCATTAGAGCTATTGGCCATTAATCTCAGACAAAACTTCCCAGGTATTGTGGTTCACGGCAAGCCTCAGCATCTGGCCCTATATGCCGACGATATGATGTAATTTGTGGAAAACCCTGCTAGGCACATTCCCAACATCCTCAACATTATCCAGGACTTTTGAGCCTTTTCCGGCTACAAGATCAATGCAGGGAAGTCGGAGATACTGTGGTTGAATAAGCACACCAATAGTCAGAGGATTTACCCTTTCACAGAAGTGGGGAATAAACTCACATATTTAGGTATCCATCTACATAGGAATCCTCAAAGCATGTATGACTCTAATCTTTCGAGCCAATGCGCTAATATAGGCAGACAACTCCAACAATGGAACTCCCTGCCCTTATCCATCATGGGGCAAATTAGCCTTATAAAGATGGTTACACTTCCTGAACTACTTTACCCAATGCTGATGTTGCCCTTTCTATTAAAAAGAAGAGATCTGAGATCTCTGAATATGGCGATCAAAACATTTGTATGGCAAGGAGGTAAACCTCGAATAGCAGTGAAATTCTTGCAACAGACATACAATCATGGGGGCCTTGGTCTCCTAAGTTTTAAAATGTACAATTGGGCGGCCTTGATTAGGCTAGTTCTTGACTGGCAACTGGGCACTTCCCACTTCTGCGATGCTGATTTGGAGAATGCAGCACTGAGACCCATGGACCTATCTTATCTGTCGTACTTGAAGACAAATGAGATACCACCACAAATTAAATCTTCCATTCTTTACAAAGGTCCATTAAATGCCTGGCGCATGGCCCATAGGCACTTGGGGCCACGTCCCCCCTCCGCTAAACTTCTGCCAATTGTAGGTAACTTAGATTTCCCAGCAGGTATTGATACTTTACCTTTCCGACAATGGAGAGAGAGGGGAATAAGGACAGTAGGGGACTTATTGGACCCTCTGTCACGTACAGTTAGGACATTTAACGATCTCCGTTCAAGATATGGCATTTCCAATAACCAATTTTATGCTTACCTTCAAGTACGCCATTATATTGATGATCTCAAACAAAAGGATCTAAACTTCTGGGACACCTCAGTGTTTGCTATATCGCAGACGTCCTTCAAAGTAGGGAACTTTTCAATCTCCAGCATAAACCGGGCCTTGATACACAAGTCAATGACTGCTTGTCAGCAGCTAGCCTTGGATAAATGGGTGGTGCGGGGGGTGGGAGATATCACTAGTGCAGACATTCAAAAAAGCCTGGAGCTGACCAAAAAAGCGACTCTAAGTATCCCTCTCCGTGAAGCACAGATGAGAATGATTCATTTTGATTACATTACTCCCAACAGAATCTCTAAATGGAACCCACATTTGCCAAACAGATGTGGCAAGTGTGGAGCTGCGGCTCCGGGTGTCCCACACTATTTCTACCAGTGCTCTTTGGTGGGACAAATCTGGGCCAGGATCCAACACTGGCTGAAATGCGTGATGGGCATCTCAGTCACCCTAAATCTGGACCAGATATGTTTTTTTAGATGGTATAACCTCCCCACAGGTATCACGCTATATTGACATTGGTGATGCTAATAGCTAGAAACTGTATATTATGCATGTGGATAAGCAGGAAACCACCTACTATCAGACAGTTCAAACGTAAACTCTATAAGCAATTGTTCATAGAACAGTTTGACGTTAAACTTGATATTATGCACAGACTAAGACCTTTTATGACAAAATGGGGGCACTTCCTGAAAATGCAAACTCCCACAATACAGAGACAAATAATCGGGCCGTTCTCACAGACAGAGATTTTGCTCACTGCCTCCTTAAGAGGAGAATGGACAGCTTTATATGATGGTGAGGCACCTGTAATGGATGAAATAGAAGGCAAGATTCTAATCTCACAGATTCTATAGGAAGGATAAGTGCAGATCGACCAGTTGGAGAGGGGTGGTGGGGAGTGGTGGGAGGAGTGAGCTGCGAGGAAACCCCCCTTTTTTTTTTCTCCCTAATACAGGGAGATTTCCAACGGACCCATGAATACACTTGAAACGTTTAGGGGTGGGACTGGGTATTGTTATAGTTAGATATGTTGATGTTATAAAAATATAAAATGAAGAAAGAGTGAAGAGAACGGCAGAATGCAACTGACAACTCATTTGCTTCAAGATGTGATTCTGTATAAGGACCTGAGAATCAATGCACAAATATATGTTTTATTTAATGAGTGATAATATGTATACGTCACTATGATATGTTTTCTGTATTCTTTTTTGTTTTTTGCTTTTGTTTTTTCTTTCTTTTTGTCTTTTTTGAAGCATTGTATCTGTTCTCGATCACTTTTAATAAACAGAATTAAAAAAAAATACACATGTATATATATATATATATATATATATATATATATATACATATATATATATATATAAAATAAAGAAAGTGGTTTTCAATCCTCCTTTAATAATATGTATATGTCCAAAGATAGTCTTATCCTTTAGTAACCCCACATGGCTATTGCCCTAAGACTTCATTTGAGAGGCAACAACAGTCTCATCTGAAACAATTAGATTAATCAAGGAGCATAATCTCTGTTGTGAGTAAATGTCGGTGTGGGTCTAATACACAATCTTCCTTAAAATGTGTCTTACTCATGCAAGAAACCGCTATGCGGCTACCCACTTACCGACCTCACCGGATATTTCCTCGATGGGTGATTGCTCTTGGCGTCCTGGAAGTTGTTATCCACCGCTATGTCCGTCTTCTTACTTCAGCATTGGAGCAGCCCTCTGTACTTCCAATGCCAATCCGATATCCACGCACTGGAAACAGCGTGGATACGTGTAGATGCGTGTGTGACGTACCACGTGTACGTACTCGTCCAATCAGATTGGAGAGAATCCGGGAAACCTTTCTTGAATGAAAATAAGCCTCAATAGGGAAGTCTAGCTGTCCAAGCCAAACTGGGGTGAAAATAGAGCACTTAATACCGCTATTGCACAACTGCTGACCTGAAAAGTTCACGAATCCACAAGCCCAAAGTTTTCAGCAAAAAGAGCAAGATAGCGGTAAAAACATAAACTTTATTCAAGTGTAGTCACACTCATTAAAACATGGGGGTATCAGCATAAAAATAGAACAAAAAACAAAAATCAAACATGAGAACAAATAGCTGACATGTTTCGGCACACAGCCGTAATCATAGCTAATGGGCACACCTGTGTTAGACATTTAGTACCCTTCTCTAAATTCTCATTGGTTGCAATAAAATCATGTTGAAAATTGTCACTCCTCCTTATTATTTATTAATAACTTACAATACAATCTTGATTAAATCTAATAGGATAGAACTCTTAACTGGAGGAACATAATTCTAACAAAATTGCGTCTATTATATTTGATATAAATTCAAACTTAAACACTTAGCCAGACTAACGTTACAATAGAAATGAATGATAACTAGATGGATAGCAGCAGTTCTAATATCTTGTATATTAATAATAAAAAACCTTAGTAGATAGTAGAAAAAGTTGTAACCATACAATTCCTTCATTAAAGATATATTGAAAAACTTATTGCATCCAAATGTGTAGATAAAGAATGTATGAAAATTCCATGAAAAAAGTGTAAAGTGTTTTTTAAAACACCAAATACAGCAATGAATCCGGACTTGGTATGTAGTTAATGAATCAACAAATAAGAACAAATGTATTCATTCAGGATTATCCTGTCTTTGTTTAAGTATATACCACACCAAATCCACATTCATTACAGTAACACAAATTAAGAAAGATTGGAAGAAATCTATTTCCAATAGTTAATTAAGTCGAACTCAGAGTTCAAACCTGAGGGGACTCTGGTGCCCAATCTAAATATCCAGAACATCTCCCTCTTGCCCAGCAATTTATCTATATCCCCTCCCCTAGGAGGGGTAGCCACCCTTTCAATAGCCTGCCAGCGAAAAGTGGTCAAAGTCTTATTGTGCCTTTTAGCAAAGTGCTGGACAAGAGGGGTTGTTGCTGTTCCTGAACTGATCGTGGATAAATGGTTCCTAATTCTCGTGTTGGCATCATTTGAGGTTAGTCCTACATACTGTAGAGAACACTCTATACATGTTATTAAATAAATAACATAAGTAGTGGTACAGTTGAGACATGTATCAATCTTAAATGTTTCTCCTGTACTAGTCGAATGGAAGCTGTCAGAAAATATTGCGTATTCACACGGTCTGCATTTACGTTTACCACACTTATATAGCCCTTTGTGTTGTATCCACGAGCTCTCAGACTTTCTATTAGATTTCGGTAAACAAGAAGGGGACAGAATGTTACCCAAAGTTCTACATTTCCTATATGAACATTTTAGGCCTCTGTCCACACACTCTACTAGACCATCGTCTGCTGCCAACATTTTAAAGTGTTTTTTCACTATTCTACAGATATCTCTGTATTGGGCGCTGTACTCAGTGACAAAATAAGACTCTCTCTTTTTCACTGGGTTGATGTTATCTGTTCTCTTTCTTGTATTGAGCAATTTCTTCCTATCTATCCTGGCTACCTGCCCCTGTGCTTTATCCAGGATAGTATCTGCATAGCCTCTCTCTTTGAGTCTTTTTCTCAAATCCTCACTTTGCATGCTAAAAGCTCCATCCTCCGTACAATTTCTCTTTAACCTTATAAATTGTCCCTTAGCCACTGAAAAGGGTACATGTGGAGGATGGCAACTCCTAGCATGCAAAAGTGTGTTGCGTGTTATTGGCTTGCGATATGTGTCACATACTATGCGCCCAATTCCAGTACCAGTCAAAGTCAAGTCTAAGAAGCAAATGCTCTCTTTGTGATGTTCGAAGGTAAAGTTCAAACCCACATCATTATTATTGATCACGAAATGAAATTGTTCAACTCATCTTCCGTACCCTTCCAAATAAGAAGCAGGTCATCTATGTATCTCCTGTAAAACACAATCTGATCTTTAAATGCATTCTTATCCCCAAAGATGTGGGACAGCTCCCACCAACCCATATACAGGTTGGCGAAAGATGGTGCAAACTTGGCACCCATTGCTGTCCCACACCTCTGGAGATAGAATAGTCCTTCAAACTTGAAGTAATTGTGTGTCAGGAGATACATAGTGACTCTTCGTACGTAATCCTTTAATTCATCAGAAAAATTGGTAAAATTGTGCAGAAAATATGTTATAGCTTCAAGCCCTCTCTCATGTGGTATGGAAGAGTACAGTGATGTGACATCAATTGTCACCCAACTGTACTCTCCCTCCACCCACTTCTCCCAGTTCTCAGATTACAAAGTTATTTGAGAGACACTAAACATGTCATTAATCTCTTGGAAGGAGAGAAGTGGGTGGAGGGAGAGTACAGTTGGGTGACAATTGATGTCACATCACTGTACTCTTCCATACCACATGAGAGAGGGCTTGAAGCTATAACATATTTTCTGCACAATTTTACCAATTTTTCTGATGAATTAAAGGATTACGTACGAAGAGTCACTATGTATCTCCTGACACACAATTACTTCAAGTTTGAAGGACTATTCTATCTCCAGAGGTGTGGGACAGCAATGGGTGCCAAGTTTGCACCATCTTTCGCCAACCTGTATATGGGTTGGTGGGAGCTGTCCCACATCTTTGGGGATAAGAATGCATTTAAAGATCAGATTGTGTTTTACAGGAGATACATAGATGACCTGCTTCTTATTTGGAAGGGTACGGAAGATGAGTTGAACAATTTCATTTCCGTGATCAATAATAATGATGTGGGTTTGAACTTTACCTTCGAACATCACAAAGAGAGCATTTGCTTCTTAGACTTGACTTTGACTGGTACTGGAATTGGGCGCATAGTATGTGACACATATCGCAAGCCAATAACACGCAACACACTTTTGCATGCTAGGAGTTGCCATCCTCCACATGTACCCTTTTCAGTGGCTAAGGGACAATTTATAAGGTTAAAGAGAAATTGTACGGAGGATGGAGCTTTTAGCATGCAAAGTGAGGATTTGAGAAAAAGACTCAAAGAGAGAGGCTATGCAGATACTATCCTGGATAAAGCACAGGGGCAGGTAGCCAGGATAGATAGGAAGAAATTGCTCAATACAAGAAAGAGAACAGATAACATCAACCCAGTGAAAAAGAGAGAGTCTTATTTTGTCACTGAGTACAGCGCCCAATACAGAGATATCTGTAGAATAGTGAAAAAACACTTTAAAATGTTGGCAGCAGACGATGGTCTAGTAGAGTGTGTGGACAGAGGCCTAAAATGTTCATATAGGAAATGTAGAACTTTGGGTAACATTCTGTCCCCTTCTTGTTTACCGAAATCTAATAGAAAGTCTGAGAGCTCGTGGATACAACACAAAGGGCTATATAAGTGTGGTAAACGTAAATGCAGACCGTGTGAATACGCAATATTTTCTGACAGCTTCCATTCGACTAGTACAGGAGAAACATTTAAGATTGATACATGTCTCAACTGTACCACTACTTATGTTATTTATTTAATAACATGTATAGAGTGTTCTCTACAGTATGTAGGACTAACCTCAAATGATGCCAACACGAGAATTAGGAACCATTTATCCACGATCAGTTCAGGAACAGCAACAACCCCTCTTGTCCAGCACTTTGCTAAAAGGCACAATAAGACTTTGACCACTTTTCGCTGGCAGGCTATTGAAAGGGTGGCTACCCCTCCTAGGGGAGGGGATAGAGATAAATTGCTGGGCAAGAGGGAGATGTTCTGGATATTTAGATTGGGCACCAGAGTCCCCTCAGGTTTGAACTCTGAGTTCGACTTAATTAACTATTGGAAATAGATTTCTTCCAATCTTTCTTAATTTGTGTTACTGTAATGAATGTGGATTTGGTGTGGTATATACTTAAACAAAGACAGGATAATCCTGAATGAATACATTTGTTCTTATTTGTTGATTCATTAACTACATACCAAGTCCGGATTCATTGCTGTATTTGGTGTTTTAAAAAACACTTTACACTTTTTTCATGGAATTTTCATACATTCTTTATCTACACATTTGGATGCAATAAGTTTTTCAATATATCTTTAATGAAGGAATTGTATGGTTACAACTTTTTCTACTATCTACTAAGGTTTTTTATTATTAATATACAAGATATTAGAACTGCTGCTATCCATCTAGTTATCATTCATTTCTATTGTAACGTTAGTCTGGCTAAGTGTTTAAGTTTGAATTTATATCAAATATAATAGACGCAATTTTGTTAGAATTATGTTCCTCCAGTTAAGAGTTCTATCCTATTAGATTTAATCAAGATTGTATTGTAAGTTATTAATAAATAATAAGGAGGAGTGACAATTTTCAACATGATTTTATTGCAACCAATGAGAATTTAGAGAAGGGTACTAAATGTCTAACACAGGTGTGCCCATTAGCTATGATTACGGCTGTGTGCCGAAACATGTCAGCTATTTGTTCTCATGTTTGATTTTTGTTTTTTGTTCTATTTTTATGCTGATACCCCCATGTTTTAATGAGTGTGACTACACTTGAATAAAGTTTATGTTTTTACCGCTATCTTGCTCTTTTTGCTGAAAACTTTGGGCTTGTATATATATATATATATATATATATATATATATATATATATATATATATATATATATACATACGTTATAGCCTTTCCATTCAAATACCTTTTCATATACCATAAACCTTTTAACCATTATAACTTTTTTCCAATATTTATGTGAATTTTAATGTATTTACTTAGTGTTTAATAGAGATATGCATTTATTTTTGGACACATGTACCAGAAATCTGAGTTTTGTTATTGTAAACCAAAACAAATATACAAATGATTGTACTAGCGAAATTTAAAAAATTAAAAAATATTGACGAAATGTGTCAGTATTTATTTGTTTCTTTTATATTGACTTTTAAGACTTTATACTTACCTTAACGGGCTCTGGATCCGAAACAAATTCAGCTAGATTACGAGTCTTGCATTAGCCTTAAAAAGCAGCGTTGAGAGGTCCCAACGCTGCTTTTTAACGCCCGCTAGTATTACGAGTCTGGCAGGTACAGGTGTACCACTCACTTTTATTCCGCGACTCGAGCTTACCGCAAATCCCCTTACGTCAATTGCGTATCCTATCTTTTTAATGGGATTTGCCTAACGTTGGTATTACAAGTCTTGGAAGAAGTGAGCGGTAGACCCTCTCCTGTCAAGACTGATACCGCATTTAAAAGTCAGTAGTTGAGTTTTATGGGCTAACGCCATAACATAAAACTCTTAACTAAAGTGATAAAAAGTACACTAACACCCATAAACTACCTATTAACCTATTAACCCCTAAACCGAGCCCCCCCCGCACATCTCAAACACTTTAATAAATTATTTAACCCCTAATCTGCTGACCGGACATCGCCGCCACTTTAATAAATATATTAACTCCTAAACTGCAGCACTCCAGCCTCGCAAACACTAATTACATTTTATTAACCCCTAATCTGCTGTCCCTAACATCGCCAACACCTACCTACATTTATTAACCCCTAATCTGCCGCTGCCAACGTCGCTGCTACTATATTACGAAATTAAATTACTACAATTAATAAAATTATTCCTATTTAAAACTAAATACTTACCTATAAAATAAACCCTAAACTAGCTACAATATAACTAATAGTTACATTTGTATCTAGCTTAGGGTTTATTTTTATTTTACAGGCAACTTTGTATTTATTTTAACTAGGTACAATAGTTATTATATAGTTATTAACTATTTAATAACTTCATAGTTAAAAAATATACAAATATACCTGTAAAATAAACCCTAACCTAAGTTACAATTACACCTAACACTACACTATCATTAAATTAATTAACTAAACTACCTACAATTAACTGCAATTAAATTAAATAAACTAAAGTACAAAAAACAACAAACACTAAATTACAGAAAATAAAAAAATAATTACAATTTTTTTAAACTAATTACACCTAATCCCCCTAATAAAATAAAAAGCCCCCCAAAATAATAAAATTCCCTACCCTACACTAAATTACAAATAGCCTTTAAAAGGGCCTTTTGCAGGGCATTGCCCCAAAGTAATCAGCTCTTTTACCTGTAAAAAAAAATACAATACCCCCCAACATTAAAACCCACCACCCACACACCCAACCCTACTCTAAAACCCACCCAATCCCCCCTTAAAAAAACACTAACCCCCTGAAGATCTCCCTACCGAGCACAAGTGGACCTCCAGAGGGCTAGAAGTCTTCATCTGATCCGGCCAGAAGAGGTCCTCCAGAGGGGCAGAAGTCTTCATCCAGGCGGCATCTTCTATCTTCATCCATCCGGAGCGGGTCCATCTTCAATTCTATCAGCCAATCGGAATTAAGGTAGGAAAAATTCTATTGGCTGATACAATCAGCCAATAGGATTGAAGTTCAATCCTATTGGCTGATCCAATCAGCCAATAGGATTGAGCTCACATTCTATTGGCTGTTCCAATCAGCCAATAGAATGCAAGCTCAATCCTATTGGCTGATTGCATTTTCTTGTTCTTCATGACTACTAGCTGAGAAACTTGATCTTCACATTCACTGTGTTGATCATCTTGTAAATCTTCATCAAACGGTGTCAATACTACATCATCTGGTGGTAAGTATTCATTTGACTGTTGGGCGACTTGGGGTTGGAAACCTCTAGCTTTCAGGTTTAGGATTGAGTCTCTATTTCTAGAATTCTTTTCTACGAGAGGCTTGAATCTGTATACTAGTTGGTAATCTTCCTCTGAGTCACTATCCAGGTTACATTGAGATTGTGTCTTTTGTTTTAAATTTATTTTCTTCTTCAGAGAATCATTTTTCTTTGGTTTTGTTTGGTCTGCAGCCTTTTCAGGTGTTTCCAATGGTAAGTGGTCATATGGCATTAACAAATTTCTGTGAATTACCTTCTCCATTTTCTGGTCTGATTTCATAGACAGGGCTTTCTTTGTTTTTTCTTTGCACAACAATGTGAACTTTCTCTTCCCAGTATAATCAAATCTTCCCAGGTCCCCTTCTTTCAGTTAAGTTGCGAACAAGCACTCGACCACCAGGTTGTAAATCATTCCCATTGATTCTTCTATCATAGTATACTTTTCCTCTTGTTGCTTCTTTGTTGGCTGCTTTGGATGCAATGTGGTATGCGTCACTCATTCTCTGTTGCCAGTCTGTTACATAGTCTTGATACGTTTCTTATTTTTCTCCAACAGGTTGATTGAACAGAAGGTCAATAGGAAGTCTTGGGGATCTCGCAAACAGTAGGTAATACAGTGAGTATCCGGTAGCATTGCTGCAATTATAGGCGTGAACAGCTTTTCCCAATGAGTTCTTCCAGTCTGTCTTCTCTTTTTCTGTCAGAGTTCTCAACATGGATAGCAGTGTCCTGTTGAACCTTTCAACTTGGCCATTGTATGAGAACCATGGACTCCAGAGAGTTCTTTCAGTCTTGTAAACATCTGATTCTCAAACTCTTTTCCCATATCATGGTAGATTTTGTTTGGGAACCCAAACTTGAGTTCAAAATAATTAAAGATTTTCTCAGCTACAGTCTTGGTGGCTTTGTTTCTTGTGGCATAGGCCTGTGCAAACCGGGTGTAGTGATCCATGACTACTAGGATGTATTCATATACTTGTTCACATGTCTCCAAATACAGAAAGTCAATGGATACAATTTCAAATGGATAAGTTGTGGTAATGGTAGAGAATGGTGCTCTAGTAGGCTTATTGGGCTTCTTTTTCTTAAGACATTCACAGACTCTGGTCACAAAGTGTTCAACATACTTTTGCATATGTTGAGAATCTATCTCTAATTAAAGTAAGTGTCTTTTCAACACCAGGGTGTCACATTTTTTTTATGTAATTCTTTAAATGGGCAGGATCAGTTGGTCTTGTTCCAACGTTTTCCTGCATAAAACTCCATCTTTGTTCACATACAATTTTGTCCATTGTTTCAGTAATGACCAGACATCTGGGTGCTCTGTCTTCTGGACTTCATTTTCCAGATGCTGATTCTTCGACTTGCACCTCAGAACTCTTCCAATTATGGGGTCTTTATCTTGAGACTTTCGAATCTGCTCCATAGTCAGGGGTCTAGTAACTGTAATAGAGGGTGCATCTTGTACCAGTTCCAGTGCACTTGTGAAAACTGTTCCTATCCCCTGGGATGGTCCATCCCACTCTACAGATATTCCCAGTATTGAAGAGCTGACGATATTCTGTTTGATTTCTTCGGTACATTGATTTATGTAGTCATTTATCTCTAGTGGCATTTGGGATAGACCAGCTGCATCTGCATTTGACTTGCCTGTACGGTATCGAATAGTGAAGGTAAAATCTGCAAGCTGTGCTACCCACCGGTGGCCTGTGGCATTCAATTTGGCTGTAGTGAGGATATAGGTGAGAGGGTTGTTGTCTGTATACACCACTAATAAGGCTGTATGGTACAAATAGTCCCTGAATCGTTCACAAATGGCCCATTTCAATGCCAGGAATTCTAATTTTCCAGAGTGTATGTGGTAATTCTTCTCCAGTGTTATCAGTGTTCTGGAGCCATATGCAATCACTACCATCTTGCCTCCTTGCCTTTGGTATAATACTGCTCCAAGATCTTCCTGTGATGCGTACCAGTGTAACATGAAAGGCTGTGTGAAATCGGCATATCCCAGGACAGGCGGTTTCAACAAATAGTCGATGAGCTGGTTTAGAATTTTATGATGGCTATTTGTCCAGTTAATAGGTCTGCGAGATGGTAGATGTCCTTGCTGCTTGGTTGTTCATTCCTTCTTCTTTGCTTGTGGGTTTCCGTCTTGTACTGGTGCTGTGTCTTTCTCATTTAGCTCATATGGGGCCAGAGATAGCAACTCATATAAGGGCTTGGCAATTCTGGAAAAGTTTGGAATGTAGGACCGGTAGTTCGTATGGAACAAAGAGCATCTCTTGGCATTTGTTTATGACTCCAACATGGGCACAAGCATGGATAGAGGTTATCTGGGCTGCAGGTAGGACCATTTTCTTCCGTCCCATTTCTTACAATGCCTTTATCATAACTTGCGGATGAAGTCTGCATGAGTTTCAGTATGGTTTCAACTGTCTTTGCTGTTACTGAAAATGCGGTGCTCATCATCTGTATAATCTTGACTGATGTTCCTGCTACCCTCTTCTCTTGACTGACTAATTCTTCAATTACATTGAACCCAATAATTGGATCTTCAGCCACTTTAGGGTCACTGTCAATGTATCTGCTGATGCTGGTTCACAATCCAAATAAAATCTCACCTCAATCCATCCAAGAAATGGTATTTCTGTCTGGTTAGCTGCTAGACCCGTCAGAGTTCCAGGTCCAAGCAGTTCTGCAATGGGTCAGATTGTGGTATGTGGGAGATATTGTTTTCTCCAGATGTCATTCACAATGCTGGCTTGTGTCCCAGTGTCCCACAAAGCTTCAATGGTGACATCATTAAGTCAGCAACGGACAAGGCACCGTCTTCCAACTAGATCTAGCAGCTTGGCTTGATGTTGTGGTGGTAAATAATTTACTGTGTTTATGGGAGAGGTTCCCAAACTTTCATTACTGGACACCGTACCCTGCTGTCTTGAAGTATTAGTAGGATGATGGTGTCCTCTCTGTTTCTGAGTTCTGACAGGTGTGTGTTGATGTTGGTCGGACACGTGATAAGGAGCTACTGTGGGTCCCATCTCAGCAACCTGTTCAAATTTTCCAACGGCTATGTCTTTACTTTGCATCCCCGTGACAAGTGTCCTGTTTCACCACAGTGGAGACAGTGAGTACATGAGGCTCCTGAATTAACCTTCCGGCATTCCTTGCAACCTCTCTGTCTTGCTTGTGTCTGGATCTTTTGAAACTTTCTTGGTCATGGTTGACTGCTGGTCTCCATGGCTGTGAGGAACATTTTCTTCATTTCAAACACATCTGCCTTGAGATCTTCAATCAGCGTATAGGGATCTGGACTAGATTCTTTGAGATTTACTGGCATCTTCTTCAAGTCTCTAACAGTTTCACCCCTGTCTGCTGCACACATCTCTTTTAACTCTGTTGATACTCTAGACAAGGATTTGCTGTCATGGAAGTGTACTTCTGTGTGGAGTTCATTTAGTTGTGGACCTTTTCCATAAGCATTTTTCTTTAACTTCTGTTGTCTTTCTATCTCAAAATTAGCGGCTTTATTCACTCTTTTAATCAGTACTTCTTCTGTGACAGCAATATCATTAAGGCAAGGTTTTACCTACAACTTTATGGCATCACTCAGGAGTCCAGTTTCAATAGAACGAAGAAACTTCCATTGAAAAAGGTCTGTACTGTACTGGTCTTCAGTTTCTTTGTCACTTGACTTCCACCGTAGCTTTTCTTTCAACTCAATTGCTCTGAATAAGAAGTTCTGAGCTGACTCTTTGGGTTCTTGAGAGATATTCATCAGCTTATGGAACAGATCAGAGGAACGATCTTACTTAAAGTGTCCATTTAGGAAAGTCTTCAACATGCTAAGAAGTCCACTCTTAATCTCCAACATATCTCTGAGATGAAATCCAGGGCTGACTGCCCGTATCACTGCCTCAATAATCTCCACTTCAGAATGTCCCTTCCATCCAGATTCCTGCTTCAATCTGATGGGCCAGGCTTGTGTAGGACAGTTTGTCTTTCTGTCCCCCTTCTCTATTCTGTCCACAGATTCTGAATTCCCGCCGGAGGGTTACTTCTGGCACAGTGGCTGGTAACGGTACTGTAACTTCCCCCACTTTTCTTACACTTCCGCTGACCCCTCTGTCCTGGAACTATGTGGCTCTCCTGGTTAATTCTTGTGGATTTATATGATTTTTTGTCCGTACTTCCCTGTTCGTTTATGCTTTTTTTAATCTCCTGAACACCGCTGAAACTGCCAACCTCCCTATGGATTATGGATTCAGGCATTATGTTTGTCACCCTGTGCCCATTATAGGTACCGGGTGTGAATCCAACAGTACTAAAGGGGTTAACTCTCTCCTTGTTCAGTTTTTGAGAAACTGTTTTTTCTGTTACAGGTTTCCTGGCATCAGCTATTGTTTATTGTAATTAGGTTTAGGTGATATGCTTTCACCTTGTTTAATCACTTCCATAGTCCAGACTGCTAGGTGTCAGGAAGGAATCCATTGTTTTCTTGTGTTTGATTGTTTAATTGTTTATGTAATGTAACTTTATTGTATCCTGTAAAAGGGTGTTTTTCCTCTAGCTATGGAGATAATTGGATTTCTTCCCAATTATCTCCAGTATAGGGAGGAGGGGTCACTGGTACCAAGGGGAGCATTTATGCCTGAGCCACTGCGATTGGCTAATGTACTATACTTGTCCCAGTCTCCCATCTGCTCCCCTAGGGGAGTGTCCACCAGGTGGGAGACCTGCTTAAATACCAGGCATGTAGCCCTCAATAAATGAGATTCCTGTTTTACCCTCAAGACGGAGTTTGGTCTCGTGTTTGCGGGGAATTGCTACTTTGAATTATTCTTTTTCCTGTTCCAGGAGAGAAGGATTTTGTGTATTTTCCCCGTTCGTTGTATTAACTGGGTTTGTGTATTGCTATTCCTGTATTAAGGGCATCTTTCATCTGGTATTAATCCTCGATATCCGGGCTATACCATAACAATTGGTGGCAAGTGACGGGATGGTCCTCATCGCCCAGAAGAGCAACTACACATCCGGACCTAATGGGAGTACCGTATGAAAGGCTGAAAAGAGCTACCCTTAAAGACCTGCTAGAACAACGGGGACGACAAGCCAGTAACTTCAGGAAGAGGGAGATTATTACAATACTGACCGAGATGGATGGAGTACCAGGGACCGAAGGAACCAAGGAGCCCAACATATCAGACAGAACCCCCCAAGAAGCAAGCTTTGACCGGGCGGTTAAAATAGGACTGGCACATTATGGCCCCAACCCGACTACAGAAATTATCGACCGGGTCATAGCCGCTGTGGAGGCCAACCTACTTCACCAAAGCGGCGCTGCAGCAGCCCAAGTCACAGCAACCCCAGTGGAAAAGATAAAAGTACATTTTACAGCTTTTAAAAACTTCATTGAAACAGAAGGAGAGATTGATGGGTACCTTGAGGATTTTGAGAGGCAATGTGCACTACACAAGGTACCCGCAGAGGACTGGGTCATGATATTATCCGGAAAATTATCCGGCCGGGCCAGCAAGGCTTTTCGGGCCATTCCGGATGAGGAAGTTGGGGATTATAATGCTGTAAAAGAGACTCTGCTCTCCAGGTATGCGGTTACACCAGAGGCATACAGGAGGCGGTTCAGAGACGCTGTTAAACTAGCTGGAGATTCCTACGTCGAGTGGGCATGTAGGGCACAGCAGCTCACTGGATGGCGGGGTGCCAAGCCATATCCGGGGAAGAGGTGCTGCAGCTATTCGACCGGAGCCAGCTAAGGTAGAGGCTGTGGCTAACTGGCCCTCACCTATCACTAAGACCCAAGTGCTAGCCTTCTTGGGGATGGCAGGGTACTACCGACGTTTTGTCCCAGACTACAGTACTATCGCCAAGCCCCTGACTGACCTGACTAAGAAGAACCTCCTTAAGCAGGTCCTGTGGTCTCTAGCTTGTGAAGCCACATTTCAGGCACTGAAGCAGGCTCTTGTGAATGCCCCTGTCTTGGCTGCCCCAGACCCTAACAAACATTTTCTCGTTCATACAGATGCTTCCATGTATGGACTGAGGGCTGTGCTGAGCCAAGTTGTGGAGGATGGGGAAGAGCACCCTGTATTAGGTTTAGGTGATACACTTTCACCTTGTTTAATCACCTCCAGAGTCCAGACTGCTAGGTGCCAGGAAGGAATCCATTGTTTTCTTGTGTTTGATTGTTTAATTGTTTATGTAATGTATCTTTATTGTATCCTGTAAAAGGGCATTTTTCCTCTAGCCATGGAGATAATTGGATTTCTTCTCAATTATCTCCAGTATAGGGAGGAGGGGTTCATTGGTACCAAGGGGAGCGTTTAAGCCTGAGCCACTGCGATTGGCTAATGTACTATACTTGTCCCAATCTCCCATCTGTTCCCATAGGGGAGTGTCCACCAGGTGGGAGACCTGCTTAAATACCGGGCATGTAGCCCTAAATAAATGAGATTCCTGTTTTACCCTCAAGACGGAGTTTGGTCTCGTGTTTGGGGGGAATTGCTACTTTGAATTATTATTTTGCCTGTTCCAGGAGAGAAGGATTTCGTGTATTTTCCCTGTTCAGTGTATTAACTGGGTTTGTGTGTTGCTATTCCCGTATTAAGGGCATCTTTCATCTGGTATTAACCCTCGATATCCGGGCTATACCATAACACTCATCTCCTCTTCCAATGATTTGCGAGCTCCCTCTTGAGATAGTTGTAGTTGTAGGTATTTATCTCTTAGATCTCTCAACTGAGTGAGCTCCATTACCATTGTTTCTGCATCTGTCACACCCTGTTTACTTTCTGTAATAAACGCCAGGAGGTCTTTTAATTACTGGCAAACCTCATCTTCCTCTTGACTGCCTTCAATCTTCTCCAAAACTCTCTCTACCTTCCTGATAAGGGTTCATCTGGACTTGGTGAGGAAACCTGCCCGCTTTCATCCGGGCACTTTAGAAATTGGCAAACTTCAACAAGATGAGCTTTCTCTAGCTGCAGTAGCATTGTGCTCACTTCGTCTTGCAATTGCTCCATTTTCTAACGTTATTCGCAAGGTTTTTCTAGTGACTTCTAATGACTTCTAGATTTGTCTCTGGTAAAAGGAGTAGTCTCTTCTTGCTTTAATTTACTCCTCCTGGCTCTGGCTTGCCAAAATATCTTGCAATTGTAGAATAAAGAGGCGGAGCTTGTTCTGGTGCAACACATTTATTTTGTGATTTTCATCTGAAACAGATACATAACTCTGCTTTACTCTGGTGCTATGTTTCTTAACTGTCTTCAGTGCTTGCTTCTGGATTACTGAACCACTGAGGCATTTTCATGGTAACAATTAGTTACTGTGGCTGAGAACATAGCGATTGCCACTTCCTGGTAGGAGGTTAAAATAGCAGCACAAGAACTATGGACAATGAATTAATGAATTTGTCAATAACAAACAAACAAACAAAAAAGTGCTTAATACTCAATTCTGCATACCCTATTCTTTTGGGGTGCAATGAGTTTAATACCCATTTAATACACAGAGTGCCACACTTAGGCAGTCTTTAGTCTAGTTGAGCATCATGGGAAATGTAGTTCTGAAAAATCAGTGGGTGCCAAGGTTAGCTATCATTGCCCTAGACAATCTTTTAGGTGCTAAACGATAACTTTGGACTTCTAATATGAGCTCAAAAATAGAAGCGCTATTGACTGTGCAGAAGCAATTTTAACTCACAATAGCGCTAATATTTTTGTGCTCCACTTGTAATCTAGGCCTCAGTGTTTTTTCATACTGACAACTATAGTGATAAAGCATACTTGCAATATTTTACCAATGATTCAAAATTATAGAAGATACTTATATTATACTGCTGCTAACTGGAATTGCAGAATATTAAACAATCACTATCCTCAGAATCTCTATATAGTATATCTAAAAAAAGAGTAAGAGGTGGGGGCAAAGGCACAATTCCTCTGTGATTTCAATTACAAGCTGTTGACTAAAACATCAACCATTTTTATCATGCTCTGTTGATCAAAATTATCTACAATGTGTTCACAGCAGCTGGTCAGATATGAGATTCTAATTTTTGCATTTCATTTTTTTTTCTTTGTGTGTTTTTTCTCATGATTAAAACATCCTGCCTTGCATCCAAGCACTGTTAACATTAAAAAGAGGTAGAGTACTGTGTAAGTATATTGTAGGATTTCTGTGAAGGCGATATTTGTTATAATTGTAAGTTTTTTAGTATGGACAGTATAATATTATGTTTCTTGGCCCAGAGTCACTGTTTTATACTGCAGTTAGGAAGAGTCTTAAAGGGACATGATACCCAAATGGTGAAGCACTTGAATGTGAAGCAGCTGCTTGAATGTGAAGCATATCTGTAAAAAGCTGACTACACAATATCAAATGAACATCTCTATGTGAAAAAGGAATACATTTTACCTCAAAATGTCCTCAATAGCCACATCCCATTGTAAATGGATTTTCAGCAGCCAATCAGGATGCTAGTCCCGGGACATGCGAAGGAGCTTGAATCTGGCATGCACAGACACAATCATGTTATTTCCATATTCAGTTTAAGGACGTTTACTATGAAATCTTGTAAGATTTCAGTAAAATCTCATGAGATCACAGTGAAGCAAAGCTTGACCTCAGCACTGCTGATGTTGATTGGCTAAAGCTGGACAGCATCTGAAGGAAAACTATTCATTGAGCACTTACTATTGTGATCTTTGAGGTACAATATCTTCCTTTTTACATAGAGATGTCAGGTGATATTTTCTTGTCAGCTTTTTACAGTTATGCTGCATCACTTTCAAGTGATTTCACATGTAAGTATTATGTATTTTTAAAGGAGAAGTTCTGTATTGGTAAAGTCATCATTTGTTCATTGGGCTTTAGTTTTTATTGTACAAGCAGATGCTTGTGCAATGTCACCCCTGTTCTCATGCAACCAATCATATGAGAGAGCACTGGCTGTAAATCACCCCAGTCAGATTAGTCCAGGGTCATTTTAACCCCTGCTAGTCCAAAAGCTGCCGCTGCAGCTTAATAAATAGAGCCCGTTTCCTTTAATAAAAGGAAATTGATATTTCAATTATAAGCAGGACACTATATTCTTTAAATTATATAGATAAAATAATGTACAATGTTGTGCCTACAGACATTGACCTATGTTAAGTCTATAACAGTGCTTTCAAACAAGTTTAGGCAGGGCAATCTGCCATTTGCAAATTTAATTCCTAAAAAAAAAAAACAACGGCTAGATTACAAGTTGTGCGTTAGGGTTAAAAAGCAGTGTTAAGAGGTCCTAACGCTGCTTTTTAACGCCCGGCAGTATTACGAGTCTTGAAATGACAGGCTTACAGTTCACTTTTTTGGCCAGACTCAAAAAAACTGCAAATCCACTTACGTCAATTGCGTATCCTATATTTTCAATGGGACTTGCATAGCGCCGGTATTACGAGTCTGACCAAAAGTGAGCGGTACACCCTCTCCTGTCACTGGTACCGCATTTTAAAGTCAGTAGTTAAGAGTTTTACACTACAACGCCGTAGCATAAAACTCTTAACTAAAGTGCTAAAAAGTACACTAACACGCATAAACTACCTATTAACCCCTAAACAAAGGCCCCCCTACATCGCAAACACTAAAATAAATATTTTAACCCCTAATCTGCTGAACCGGACATCGCCACCACTATAATAAATATTTTAACCTCTAAACCGCAGCACTGCCGCATCGCAAACTCTAGTTAAATATTATTAACCCTAATCTGCCGTCCCTAACATTGCCGACACCTACCTACATTTATTAACCCCTAATCTGCCGCCCACAACGTCGCTGCCACTATATTAAATGTATTAACCCCTAAACCTAAGTCTAACCCTAACCCTATCCCCCCTAACTTTGATATAATTGCAATAAATCTAAATAAAATTATTTAAAACTAAAGACTTACCTATAAAATAAACCCTAAGATAGCTACAATATAACTAATAGTTACGTTGTAGCTAGCTTAGGGTTTATTTTTATTTTAGAGGCAACTTTGTATTTATTTTAACTAGGTAGAATAGTTATTCAATAGTTATTAACTATTTAATAACTACCTAATTAAAAGAAAGACAAATTTACCTGTACAATAAAACCCAACCTAAGTTACACTAACACCTAACACTACACTATAATTAACTAAATTAACTAAATGAAATACAATTAATTACAATTAAATAAAATTATCTAAAGTACGAAAACAAACAAACACTAAATTACGGAAAATAATAAAATAATTACAAGATTTTTAAACTAATTACACCTACTCTAATCCCCCTAACAAAATAAAAAAGCCCCCCAAAATAAAAAAGCCCTACCCAACACTAAATTACAAATAGCCCTTAAAAGGGCTTTTTGCAGGGCATTGCTCCAAAGTAATCAGCTCTTTTACCTGTAAAAAAAAGTACAAATACCCCCCTAACATTAAAACCCACCAGCCACACAACCAACCCTAAACTAAAACCCACCCAATTCCCCCTTAAAAAAACCTAACACTAACCCCTTGAAAATCACCCTACTGTGAGACGTCTTCACCCAACCGGGCAGAAGTGGTCCTCCAGACAGGCAGAAGTCTTCATCCAACCCGGGCAGAAGAGGTCCTCTAGACGGGCAGAAGTCTTCATCCAGATGGCATCTTCTATCTTCATTCATCCGGCGCGGAGCGAGTCCATCTTCAAGACATCCGACACGGAGCATCCTCTTCATCCGGAGTCTTCTTACTAAATGACGGTACCTTTAAGTGACGTCATCCAAGATGTCGTCCCTTCAATTTGATTGGCTGATAGAATTCTATCAGCCAATCGGAATTAAGGTAGAAAAAATCCTATTGGCTGATGCAATCAGCCAATAGGATTGAGCTCGCATTCTATTGGCTGTTCCAATCCGCCAATAGAATGCAAGCTCAATCCTATTGGCTGATTGGATCAGCCAATAGGATCGAAGCTCAATCCTTTTGGCTGATTGCATCAGCCAATAGGATTTTTTCACCTTTAATTCCGATTGGCTGATAGAATTCTATCAGCCAATCGGAATTCAAGGGACGCCATCTTGGATGATGTCACTTAAAGGAAACTTCATTCCAGAAGAGCTGTTGTAAGCAGAGGATGCTCCACACCGGATGTCTTGGATGAAGACTTTCTCCCAGCTTCGTTGAGGACTTCTTGCCGCTTGGATGAAGACTTCTCCCGGCTTCATTGAGGATGGATGTCCGGTCTTCAAAACTGTAAGTGGATCTTCGGGGGTTAGTGTTAGGTTTTTTTAAAGGTTTATTGGGTGGATTTTATTTTTAGGTTAGGGTTTGGGCACTTGAAAAAGAGCTAAATACCCTTTTAAGAGCTATGTCCATCCAAATGCCCTTTTCAGGGCAATGGGGAGCTTAGGTTTTTTAGTTAGGATTTTATTTGGGGGGTTGGTTGTGTGGGTGGTGGGTTTTACTGTTGGGAGTTGTTTTTTTTTTACAGGTAAAAGAGCTGATTTTTTGGGGGCAATGCCCCGCAAAAGGCCCTTTAAGGGCTTTTGGTAGTTAAGTTTAGGCTAGGGTTTTTTTATTTTGGGGTGCTTTTTTTGATAGGGCTATTAGATTAGGTGTAATTAGTTTAAAGATCTTGTCATTTGTTTTTTATTTTCTGTAATTTAGTTTTTTTTTGTGATTTAGCTAATTTAATTGAATTCATTTAATTGTATTTAATGCAGGTAATTGATTTAATTGTAGTGTAGTGTTAGGTGTTAGTGTAACTTAGGTTAGGTTTTATTTTACAGGTAAATTTGTATTTATTTTAGCTAGGTAGTTATTAAATAGTTAATAACTATTTAGTAACTATTCTACCTAGTTAAAATAAATACAAACTTTCCTGAAAAATAAAAATAAACCCTAAGCTAGCTACAATTGAACTATTAGTTATATTGTAGCTATCTTAGGGTTTATTTTATAGGTAAGTATTTAGTTTTAAATAGGAATAATTTAGGGAATGAAAGTAGCTTTTATTTAAATTTATTTAAATTATATTCAGGGGGTGTTAGGGTTAGAGTTAGACTAAGGTTTAGGGGTTAATACATTTAGAATAGTGGTGGCGATGTTGGGGGGCGGCAGATTAGTGGTTAATAAATGTAGGTAGGTGTCACGAATATCTCAGGATTCAGCTGCTAAGGAGTTAACTTTGTGTAGCTTGAACTCCAAAACAGTTATTTGTTGTCATTGTTTGTATTTTCTTTGAAGTGCCAGAAGCCCCATAAATAGCCCACCAAATGTTAGTGTGTATGCATTGAGTCATAAAGTCACTGAAGCTCTTAGTCACAGAGATACAGAGGACAAAGTTTATGGCTTAAGCTGTCAATAGAATGCCTGATGCAAAACAGGCCCTTCATTACAAAAACTGACCAGGTCACTGACAGGACATTGGTATATTATGTACATATGTGGGTTAAAACTGTTATAACCTTCAAGGAAGGTAAATATGACAACCTATGGCATATTTTCATTTTCAAATCAATTTTATTAAGAATCCATCAAATAACAACAAAAGAAGGAAAATCTCATGATCAAATAGCACGGGATAAATGACAGCAGAAAAGCAAAAGATAACATGTCATATACATAATACCTTCTTATATATAGAAAAAAAAGAAAACACAAAAAAAAAAACAGCACCTTGATGCATAATTTGTACCTATTTTAAACAAACGAGACATGTTCCTGCTCACCTTATCCCTGAGAGTGGGTTCTGTTAATTCCTATGTTTTCTATATCCCTTTCTTCCTTTTGGTCTAAGTACTCATTAAAATAATTTCCAAACCATAAATATTTATTGATATCTGTATACAGCACTCTGCCCTCTTAACAGGGGCGCACAAAAAATAAAATAATAATAAAAGAAAAGAAAAGGGGAGAAAAAAAAAAGAAAGAAAATCTCTCTCTCCTCACCCCCCCTCCCTGAAACCTCCATGGCAGCCAGGGCACCCCCTCCTAACTTTATAGCCAGTTATGGTTCAACACTTCCTCTACAATCAGCGTAATAAACAAAGGCCAGTTCCTTAATGGAGCAATAAACTGCCTCTGAGTTTCGCATGGCCATGATAAAACTATCCCTTTCCACTTCTCAAAGAACCTTCTGAACTGTTTTTCAGCAGCACACGTTAAACCATGTCTTTCTGCCATCATCTGTAATTTCATGCTGCTTATGAATTCTCCTAGTCTAAGGGGGCCTGGTGACTTCCAGCTCCTAAAAATTAAGTTCCGTGCTGCCAAAATGGCTGTATTTATAAGTAACCTGTCCCCTATTGTTCTGGCGTCTTTCCTTAAAAAGAATACATCGCTTGGAAGAATTTCAACTCTTTCCTGTAAAAATCTGTTTAACCAATATTGCACTTTGCGCCAGAACTGCCCAATCTTCGGGCATTCCCAAAGGCAGTGTTTTAACCCGCCTTCTCAAGATTGCACTTTAAACAAATCTCTTTCTGCCCTCCCTGTCGCCATTTGGCAATTCTATAAGGTGTCAGGTAAAAATTATTCATCAGTTTAAACTGCGATTCCCTCCAGCTTACTAATGATGTTGCTTCTCTGGCCCGGCTAAAACTCTGTATAATTTCCTCCCTATGTATTGGCTCAAAGTTCTTTGTTAGCTTCTCTTTTAGATTATCCTAATATGTTTCCCCTGATACTGCCTGAATTCCCTTATACCAGTACGATAGCGCGTGTTTACCCGCTTTATATAATTTAAGTCCTGATTCAATTCCAGGGTCCCAAACCAATCTGTACTTCCGTAGCATTTCTGATAGGAAGCTTCTGACTTGCAAGTATGCAAAGAAGTTATTTGTTGGTAAATGAAAGTCCCTCGCTATGGCCTCAAAGGTTTGTATTATCCCCCTATCTCCTGACACTAGCTGAGAAAAATAAACTATCCCTTTATGCCTCCAATTTTTAAATATCTCGTTGTAAAACCCAGGTGTAAAATCTGGGGTCCCAACAATAGGCAGATACTTTGACATTTGAAAATCTTGGCCCCTGAGAGTACAGAATTTTTGCCACGCCTGTACCACACTAGAAAACGTAATCAGATTACTTATTTTACTTGGTAATCTGCGGTACGAATGATGTAGAATTGCCTTTAGATCAAATGGAGCTATTATTGCAGACTCTATCTCATAGTAGGTGACATAGTTTGCCTCTACAATCCAATCTATCCCGAATTTAATAAGTGCGGCAATGTTATAATGACTAATACTGGGCAGTGTGAGGCCACCATATTTCTTGCCTTGTGTAAGTTTCTCAATGGCTATTCTAGGTCTCTTCTTCCCCCGTATAAAGCTATTACATGCTTTTCTGTATCTGCCCAAATCTTGTTTAGAGATAAGGAATGGTAAATTTTGCATCAGAAACAATAGCTGAGGGAATACTATTGTCTTTATCAGCATAATTTTTGCTTATAGAGACAAATAGTATATGTTCCATCTTTCTAGTCTCTCTTGTAAATTATTGAAAAATTAAATAATTAATGCAATCTACTTCTCTAAATGTATGTTGAACGTAACTTTGCCTCGTTTTCTTAATCCAAAGTAACTCCGATTTCTTAGAGTTGATTCTGTATCCCGAAAATTGACTAAAGCTCTTAATAATTCCTAGACATTTAGGGATGTTTACATTAGTGTCTTGGAGAAATTAAACAATATCGTCCGCGTAGAGTGAAATAGTTACCCTCTGGCCCCCCAGCGGAACTGTCAAATAATAATGGGGATAATGGGCAGCCCTGCCTTGTCCCTCTCTGTAGTGTGATATATTTTGACAATTCTTCATTTACTAGGAGTTGTGATCTAGGCTTAGAATAAATTTTGCTAATTACATTTGCTATATTCCCCGTTATACCCAATTTGTTAAGGGCAGTAAATAAATGGTCCCATATAATTGCGTCAAATGCTTTTTCTGCATCTAAGGATAGGATGGCTAAATCCTTTACTGTCTCTTTCTTAGAATCAAGGTTTCTATTATAAAAATGGTCTACCATGACTAGAACCCTGCGCATATTACGAACAGGATTCCGCCCAGGTATGAAACCTGTTTGATCAGTATGTATCAATTCCCCAATTGTTCTTTTTAATCTGTTAGCTAAAATTGACGTGAAAATTTTATAATCTAAATTGAGTAATGATATGGGGCGATATGACCCTAACTCTACCGGATTTTTACCTTTTTTGTGAATTAGGGAAACTATTGAATCTGTAAAATAAGGTGAATCAATTTTATTATGCAAAAAATAATTATTATATAGCCTGGCTAATATTCCCGTTACCTCCTCCTTTAATATTTTATAAAATTCCGCTGGAAGGCCATCGGGACCTGGGGCTTTATTTGCTTTGGTTATCTCTATCGTTTTCTTAATTTCTTCTTCAGTAATTTCTTGGTTAATATATTGAAGTGCTACGCTAGTCATTTTTGGCATTTTAACTGATTCCCAAAATTTAACTTTCTCATTCTGATCAATTTCCTCCTTAGAATATAATTTTTCATAGAACCTAAAGAAAGCCTCCCGTATTTCAGAGGATTGTGTGTGGACTGTGGGGCCTTCCTTAATTGTGGGGATTATGTTCCTTTTTTTCCTAAATTTAATAATCTTTGCTAAATACTTGGTGGACATGCCCTGGTACCCTTGACAGAATGCTCTAGTTTTCATATCCTCTCGTGCCCAAGATTCTTTCAGATATAATTCCCTCTCGTTTTTCGCTTGACTATACTTTTTCCATGTCTCTGCCTTGGGATCACTGATATATTTACGATAGGAATTTTTAAGTGGGTTAGCTAGCTGTATCTCTCTACACTTCCACTTGCGTTTTCTTTCAATCATGTATGCTTTAATCTCCCCTCTTAGGGTCGCCTTCCCTGCTTCCCAGAAAGTTTCTATTCTGGAAAAATATTCCTTATTAAATGTATAGTACTCTTTCCATCTCTCTGTAAGTCAAATATGAAATTTCTCGTCGAATATCATGTACTTAGGGAAAAAAAAGGAATTCATATTACCCATATTTCTCTTCCATTTACTTTCTAGTTTTAATGTAATTATGGCATGGTCAGATATTAGTATTTCTGCTACCTGAGAGACAGGATCGCAAGAGAGCACACTTTCCTCAACCAAAAACATATCTATACGGGAACATTTTTTATAGCCCTTTGATTCACAGGAGAAACTACATTCATCGGGATGTTGTAATCGCCAGACATCTTTTAATTTAAGTTTTTTGGCAAATTCTCTTAACATTTTTGCCTCTCTTAAATGCTGTTTATTACCCTTAAAATGGGACCTGTCTAACAGTGGATACATTGTAGCATTTAGATCCCCAGCCAGAATTATGTTTTGACCCAGATAGGGTGTGAGTTTATTCACCATTTTGGCCCAGAAGCCACTATCGAGTCCATTAGGACCATATATAGTACAGAGTGTCCAAACTCTCTGTTCAAATTCTATCTGCATAATTATGAATCTCCCTGCGGGGTCTAACTCTGACCTAATGAGTTTATAGACTAAATTCTTATTGAATAGAATGGCGACACCACGTTTTCTGCTATTACAGGGGGTCGCAAGTATTTCAGAGATCCAGTTAACCTTCAATTTAGCTATTTCTGATTCACTTAAATGTAACTCTTGTAGAAATATAATATCAGCATGATGTTGTTTAAGTAATTTAAAAATATTTTTTCTTTTAATAGGGGAGGTGATACCTCCAACATTCCATGAAGCGAACTTCAGCATTTAATGTTTTAAAAGGAATTGCTAAAATTTTTGTTTTCTAACGTTCTACCAACTGGGGGGGGGTGGGTCCATGCCCGCCACAGAGAAACAGGGGGGAGAGCGCGAGATAGGGAGAGGAAAAAAAAAAAAGAGAGATTAAAGGCGGGGGGTGAAATGTACCTGTATATATACAAACACATATCTGCTGGCCTAAATGTCTGTACGAACAAGGTCAGTCTATTTACCTTGTATCCTTAGCTACCTCTATACCCTTCTCTATACAGTATCTTTCAGCTTCTGCAGCTGACTTTAGAAGGGTATTTTCACCTTTTGCATTTGTTATTATAATTTTTGCCGGATATCTTAATGTAGCTTTTACTCCTGCTTTTATCAAACTCGAGCAAAAGGGTGCCATCAACCTTCTTTTAGAAGAAGTTTCTACAGAAAAATCTTGGAATAAAAACACCTGCTTGGTGCCTACTTTGAAAACCTTACTTTTCCTATACTGTCTCATTATGTTCATCTTATCCTGAAAGTCCAAATATTTTATCAGCACCATTCTTGGACGTATAGACCCATCTGCATGTTTGTTAATGTTCCCAACTCTTTGAGCCCTTTCTATTCTTATTTTATCTGAAGTCTCTTGCATCCCTAGCAGGGCGGGTAAAGTCACTGAGCCAAATAACAATAAGTCCTCCATATCCGGACTTTCAGGCAGTCCCACTATGCGGATGTTATTCCTGCGGGATCTATCCTCTAAGTCATCAATTTTTAGTTGCATCAATTTAATCTTATCCTCATAATTTGACCAGTTTGTTTCATATGTGCTGAATCTATCCTCCAGGTCGGAGACCCTATCTTCCACTTCAGATATTCTATTGGAAAAAGCTCTAACTTCTGCTGATAATGTAATAATCTCTTTTTTGATAGAGTAAAATTGTGGTAAAATTAGTTCAGCTAATTGATTATTTGAAATTTGTTTTTCTGTGGTATCTGCTGAGGCTTCCATCGAACCCTCTAATGCTGTCTCTTGTGCTGCCATATTTTTTTTGTCTCTCTTCGCTGGCATAGCTGGAGACCTTGTTTTTAGGTTAGGTATGTATTTTTCCATAAGTGTGACTATGTGTACGTATACAAGTGGTTAAATTAGAACAATTCCAGTTTGATTTACTTGAACGTGTCTCATATACAAATGTTAATGCTAGAAGTGGGGGGAAAGAGAGAGAGAAAAAAAAAAAAAAAAGAACCCAGGTGTCTCTACTTGGTTAGTGTCAATTGTCCTACATGTGATTTAGAAATAGTGAACCCTTTTTAATTACCGGCCTACTCCGGTGCAGTATTTAATGGCCTATAATAGATTGTGTCTTGAATGTGATATGGCTTATGTAGCAAAAGAAAAAGTATGTGGCTGAAAGAGAGACGTCTCCTAACTGTGCTATTAATGCTGTGCTGATTTAGGACAGTGCTTTATATCTTATGATGGACTATGTCCAAAAAGTGATGTGGCTCACCCACAAAAAAAAAAAAAAAAAAAGGAAAGACAAAAAGTATCTCCTATTTGTGCTGATGTGTTTCTATATAGTATGTCTCTTTCCCACCTTATATTCCCCCTGAGTCAAAATACCAATTTGCACCAAGTAATTGCTACTCAAATCAAAGCCCTCTGAAAAAGGATATCATCTGAAAGGCTGAAAATACCACAATTACCGTACGTATGGCACTATTTAGTGCTACTAGTGCTACTATACATCTGAAATTCTGGCCTATGACTAAAGTGTCTACTTTCAACAAAACATAGAAGGATAAGATAATATTTGAAATATACTACAGATAATTAATACCCTATATTATTTCTCAATATTATTAGTTGTTACTGTCTTACTATATACAAGAAAAGAAGACAATATTCTTTACTGTTTCCATTAATCACTTGATCTGTTGCCCACCATCGTGAACAATCACACACAAAAATTAAAATCCAGAAAATGCTGCTCCACTTTTATGTCACTCTTGAAGTGGGTTACTTTTAAGGTAAACAAGCAACTATCAAATCAGGATCAAACAGATTTTTGTCTCTAATACATCCAAGAGGCTGTAACTGGACTCAGTGAAGTGTTGTAGTCAGTACATATATCACATTTTTCCCAGTACAACTTTTCTTCTTAAAAAGACTTAATCATTTAAAGCATATTCAGTTGATTACCACAGTCCAACAAAGTTCATGTGAAATTCTACTTTCTTAACCTTTCTGTAAGGCTTAACTCCTTGCAACAAAAAACTTCCAGGAATGCAGCTTGTTTTCTTATGCCGTAGCACACCCTTTAAGGATTATTCCACTGATATTTTTTTTCTGCTTCAAAGGTTTAATAACCTAGGGCACATTTATTGAATTAGCATAGTCTAATACAGTTAATGGGGTAATCCCCTCTATTATCTTTTCTGTGCCCCTTTTCTTTTCTTTTCCCCTTTTCTTCTCCTAGCAGGGAAATTATTCAAAAGGTACCGTTTATTCTCACGCTGCACTTTAAGGTTTGTTTGTCTGAGATAAACAGGAGACTTTGTTTTATCCACAACCCCTTGTTTGTTGTTTTACAAACCAAAATAAAGTGTGCATAAAGTTATGTCCCCTTTTATAGACACATCAAACTTAGGCCGCCAATATCTCAAAATAATTAATACTTGCGCTTCTTAAGTGAGTTTTGTTCAGTGTTTCAGTCCGCTACTCCCGGACTCCCTCTCTGTTGCACGACCTTCCCGGTTGCGGTCAGGACACCTCCCATCCGCGCCGGGTCTTGTGAGCAGGTAACGGTCACTGTTGTCTTGATTGGTGGTTATCAGTAAGTTTTTCGTCGCTACCAGGGTGAATATCTCCCTCTGAACTCACTGGGCAAGCCGCAGTCTGACATCCGGTGTAGCCTTCAGAGCACTGTAATGCGAGTCCCTGGCCAGGACCAACCGGCCTCAACTTCAGTAGGTTTAGACCTACTGAAGTTGCCTATGGCATATTTGATATCAAACCAATTCTCCCAATAAAACTAAAAGGTTCTAGATATGTAAATATAGAAATTTCTTACCTAGCAGAAATTATACTGGATTGTATAATTTCAGGCAAGAAATTAGTCTATTGAAGGTCATAAAGACAGGGGGGTTTCTTAGCCCGCCCAGGAGGGTGTGGTTAAGCAACCTGATCTCTGAAAAATAGGTTTAAGAATCTTATTTCTTAACAATAAGATTGTCATTCTTACAAGGGGAGCTGCTGTACAGAAGTAAGGAGCCATCTTTCTCCTGCCATCCCCGGGCACAGAGCTTGATTGAAGCTAGGAAAGTATTCAATTCTGTTTTTCTCCTTTTTATTTTAAAACACTCTTTGCGTGTGTAATTTTATTTGTAACAACTTTTTATTAATAATGCATTGTGCATAATATTTTTGGCATAATAAATAATTCCTTTATTAAGTTTGGCCTTTGTCTAATAATTGAACCACGTTACTGAAAGAGACTGGAATATTAGAACTGTATAATTTAGGTTATTTTCTGCTAAATTGTATTTCTAGAGTTAATATGTAAAGTCTGGGTTTTTCCTTAGAATTTTCCCTTTAATAAATTTTAAGTTGTGGCAGTATTGGAGCTATAGCCTTGATAGTTTATTGTGGGTGGCATTAAAAGGGAGTGTTGGGCATTTCTCTTACGTCTAGTACAGATTAAGGGAGTGCGGTTAACTCTTGCACCCACTAAACTGAATCACAAGCTTGCCTGGTGTGGCTAGATTGTGACCTATTGGTGGCCAAGAGGGGGGCTGATAACCCTTCTGTGCCAAATAAGTGACTGGCGCAGGGTTGGATAACCTTGGTTCATCACAAATTGGTGGGCAGCGGTGTAGATAAAAAAAAAATATTATTAGATTTTAGTGCTTGTGGATTTGCTAGTGTGAAAATCCCGGTACTAAAAGAAATTGTTTCTTACAATTTCCAAAGGCTAAAACTCAGTGCATTATATAGTCACACATTGCAAACAGTCCCCTTCTCTATTCTCTGTTTTTCTTTTCTATTTTATTTTTGCTATGGAGGCATACGAGCAGCGATCTAGAGAGGCACTTATACTCCTATGCCAGGAGCGGGATATTCCAATACGTTCAAAGAACAAAGATTTACTAATAGAAGCTCTTGTTGAATATGATAACAGCCAAATCACACCAGTTGAAGTCCCAGGAAAGATGTCTGCAGCTGTGGGCGGTGATTCATCAGGATCTGGGGATCTATTGGACTGTTATTTGCAAACATTTCTTAAACATATGAGCTCAGTGGATGCAAGTTTGCGCATGGAACTGATTACAAAGTTTTATGAAAGACAGGCTGCTGAACGACAGGCTGCTGTGGCTGAGAGGCAGGCGTCTCTGGCAGCTGAGAAACAGGCTGCTGAAAGACAGGCTGCTGAACGACAGGCGGAGAGAGAGTATCAGCTACAGCTTGCACGGTCAGAGAGAGGGATGGTCTCACCTGTTGTTAGTGAACCTAGAGACCCCCCTGCTCCCAGAGTGCGTGCAGAGAATTTTCCCACCCTGGAGAAAGATGGAGATGTAGATGTATTCCTGCGTAGCTTTGAGAAAGTTTGCAGACAGTTCCAGTTGCCAAGGGAGCAGTGGGCCAAGTACCTTACCCCTGGCCTGAAAGGTCCTGCACTGGAGGCGTTTGCTGAACTACCCCCAGAGTTTGATCAGGACTATGATTCCATTAAAGCTGCACTGCAGAAGAGATACAATCTTACTCCTGAGGTGTACCGAAAGAAATTCTGTTCTCTGCAGAAAGGTTTGTCAGAGAGCTATATTACAGCTGTTGGGAACTTGATGACAGCCTTTAAACAGTGGGTCAGAGGATTAAAAGTTGCCACTATGGAGGAGCTGGAAGATTTGATGGTGAAGGAGCAATTTATGCAGCTGTGCCCAGCCGGAGTTCAAGAATGGGTTTTAGATCGGAAGCCCATAACCGCATTGGAAGCTGGCGAGCTGGCTGATTTTTACACAGCTAACAGGTCTCCAGAGAATGGGAGGAAATCCTTTTCTAAGGGGGGATCCACCTGTAAAGGAGCTGCTGCACGACCCCCCTTCACAAAACCTGCTGTGCTTTTATCCAGTGTGTCTGCTCCCTCTGGGAAAGGAGGGGCGGGTGCTGCATCTGGGCAGGGGGATACCCGCAGATGTTTTGTTTGCAACAAAGTGGGCCACATCAGCTCCACTTGCCCAGAGAGGATTAACTTGGGGCAATCAGCTGGAGGGAGTAATCCCTCAGAAGTACCAGCATCTGTTTTGTTTGTTACCTGTCCAGAGGAAAACAACCATGAGAACTAGCAACCTGTGACTGTTGGAGATAAGGTAACCTTAGGGCTAAGGGACACAGGTGCAGAAGTGACTATGGTGCATCCAAAGCTAGTGAACTCTGAGAACATTATCCCCTGGAAAGACTCTAGCAGTTAAGGGATTGGGGGAATGAAACTTGCAGTGCCTAAGGCACGTGTATATCTTGATTGGGGAGTGGGGAGAGGTTTAAGAAATGTGGGGGTATCTGAAAAAATTCCTAATGATGTCTTACTGGGTACTGATTTGGGAAGATTGTTATCTCTTTATGTGCCTGACAATGCTACATGTGACCTAGTGACATTAGTTGCAGACCCTTATGTGGAAAGGGCTGTGTGTACAAATGCTCAAAGACATTATGACCAGGAGGGAAGAAAGAGTGCATGTGTGCGCAGGGCTGTGCCTGAACTGGGGATGTCTGTGCTGAGAGGTGAATCTGTAAGAGGAGATACTGACTGGGGAGAACGACAGACAGACGGTGTGTGTCTTCCTGTACTTAAACCAGCAGTATTGGCAGAATTACCATTAGCTGTACAATATATTGCCCTGCAATATATTCAATCGGTTGGGTAGAGCAACTAGTGTGTCACTTTTAAAAGGAGGGCATCCTGCTGCCAAAACTGCTAGGTGCAATCTGACTGACAATGGTGTTCTCACCACAAGGGGAAGCTCCTTTTGATACGCATTGGGAGTGGCTCATAGCCACCCCCTTTTGCATCTCTTATTGGGGGAGGTGTCACGAATATCTCAGGATTCAGCTTCTAAGGAGTTAACTTTGTGTAGCTTGAACTCCAAAACAGTTATTTGTTGTCAAGAAGAATTGTGTTTGTATTTTCTTTGGAGTGCCAGAAGCCCCATAAATAGCCCACCAAATGTTAGTGTGTATGCATTGAGTCATAAAGTCACTGAAGCTCTTAGTAACAGAGATACACAGGACAAAGTTTATGGCTTAAGGTGTCAATAGAATGCCTGATGCAAAACAGGCCCTTCATTACAAAAACTGATCAGGTCACTGACAGGACATTGGTATATTGTGTACATATGTGGGTTAAAACTGTTATAACCTTCAAGGAAGGTAAATATGACAGCCTATGGCATATTTGATATCAAACCGATTCTCCCAATAAAACTAAAAGGTTCTAGATATGTAAATATAGAAATTTCTTACCTAGCAGAAATTATACTGGATTGTATAATTTCAGGCAAGAAATTAGTCTATTGAAGGTCATAAAGACAGGGGGTTTCTTAGCCCGCCCAGGAGGGTGTGGTTAAGCAACCTGATCTCTGAAAAATAGGTTTAAGAATCTTATTTCTTAACAATAAGATTGTCATTCTTACAAGGGGAGCTGCTGTACAGAAGTAAGGAGCCATCTTTTTCCTGCCATCCCCGGGCACAGAGCTTGAAGCTAGGAAAGTATTCAATTCTGTTTTTCTCCTTTTTATTTTAAAACACTCTTTGCGTGTGTAATTTTATTTGTAACAACTTTTTATTAATAATGCATTGTGCATAATATTTTTGGCATAATAAATAATTCCTTTATTAAGTTTGGCCTTTGTCTAATAATTGAACCACGTTACTGAAAGAGACTGGAATATTAGAACTGTATAATTTAGGTTATTTTCTGCTAAATTGTATTTCTAGAGTTAATTTGTAAAGTCTGCGTTTTTCCTTAGAATTTTCCCTTTAATAAATTTTAAGTTGTGGCAGTATTGGAGCTATAGCCTTGATAGTTTATTGTGGGTGGCATTAAAAGGGAGTGTTGGACATTTCTCTTACGTCTAGTACAGATAAATCACAAGCTTGCCTGGTGTGGCTAGATTGTGACCTATTGGTGGCCGAGAGGGGGGCTGATAACCCTTTCTGTGCCAAATAAGTGACTGGCGCAGGGTTGGATAACCTTGGTTCGTCACAGTAGGTTTTGGCGACATTGGGGGAGGGAGATTAGGGGTTAATAAATATAATGTAGGTGTCGGCTATGTTGGAGGCAGCAGATTAGGGGTTAATAAATATAATGTAGGTGGGGGCGATGTCCGGAGTGCCAGATTCGGGGTTAATAAGTATAATGCAGGTGTCGGCGAAGTCGGGGACGGCAGATTAGGGGTTAATAAGTGTAAGATTAGGGGTGTTTAGACTCGGGGTTCATGTTAGGGTGTTAGGTGTAATCAATCATAGAAATCAATGGGGCTGAGCTTTACTTTGCTTTTTGGCAGGTGTTAGACTTTTTCTCAGCCGGCTCTCCCTATTGATGTCTATGGGGAAATCGTGCACGAGCATGTATAACCAGCTCACCGCTCACTTAAGCAGCGCTGGTATTGGAGTCTAGTGTGGAGCCCAATTTTGCTCTATGCTCACTTCTTGCCTTTTAACGTCTGGTTTGTAAAAACCCGTAATACCAGCGCTGCAGATAAGTGAGCGGTGAGAAAAAACTACACGTTAGCACCACACAGCTCATAACGCAAAACTCGTAATCTGGCCGTTTGACTTTACCAGTCAATATTCACTTTACCAGATAATGCTTTATTTGTATTCATCAAAACACCTGCTGCAACCTTCCTCTCACACAACTCTAATAAACCCTTATTTAAAGGGACATAAAACCCAAACATTTTCTTTCATGATTCAGATAGAGAATACAATTTTAAACAACTTTCTAATTTACTTCTATTATCTTATCTGTTTTATTCTCTTTGTATCATTTGTTGAAGGAGCAGCAATGCGCTAATGGTTTCTAACTGAACACATGGGTGAGCCAATCACAATCGGTATATATATGCAGCCACCAATCAACAGCTAGAAGCTAGCTTCTCTGGTACTCCTGAACTTGCCTAGATAAACATTTCAGCAAAGGATAAAAAGAGAAGGAAGCAAATTAAATAATAGCAGTAAATTGGAAAGTTGTTTGAAATTGTTTTCTCTATCTGAAACATGAAAGAAAATGTTTGGGTTTCATGTCCCTTTAACTATTAGCCCTGTTGTAGTCTTTAAGAAAAGCTCTTAAAATAAGATTTTGTGGACCATTCCAATACATAATTAAATCTAGTTTTTTAATCATTTCCATGAGTTTGCAATCTGAAAGATACTTAGCAATGAGAATCCCACCAACAGTATTCAAATCCATTAATAAACACTTTAAGTAAATATTTTGTAATTGAATGCATTTTATTTAACAGCGTTACCCTTTTGTGGAAAAAAATAGTGAGTTGTTTTGTAGTCTTCTGTATGTGTTACAAATGTTTTAACTATTTGTAAAAGCTCTGTTCTAATTTTAATTAAAAAAATAAAAAATAAATAAATAAATAAATAAAAATAGCACTTTACAGAACAAAACATCTACACATATAATGTTTGATCATTTGAGTGTCTCATCATAAATTTAATTAGATGTTTGGATGCTTTAAAGATGTTGATTTAAAATGGACAAAAAAATCTTATGAACATGCATGATTTCACAACAAGAAATATTAACTTCAGTGCCAAAAACATTAAGATAACCTGATGAAAAGCTAAAGAAAACCCAGCTTCCCATAGTTTCTGTGTGTCAAGCAAAAGTTCACACGTAACTTTGATGGTACAATTGAACAGCTTTTAAGTGGTTGCAATGCAGCAGAAAAGGAAGCCAAAAATAAAACACAGATTCAGTTCAACATTTTTTACAGGAACTCTAATGTTTTGGGAAGGGGTTTTATTAGCTATATAGACCCTATACTCAGAGTTTTGATATTGAAATTTTTTATATTAAAAAAATGCCTGAAAAATATGAAGTAAACTTTATTTAAATTAAAGCCAATACATCCGTATTAGTTGTGCACTTCCTAGCTAGGTTTGCTGATTGGTACACAAGCGCTTCCTGTTAATGTTTATTGGCTGATACTCAACTGATACAGCTGCATTAATTTAAATTAAGCCAGCTCTTACCTTAAAGGGACTGCCAAGTCCAAAAAAAACTTTCATGTTTCAAATAGGGCATGTAATTTTAAACAACTTTCCAATATACTTTTATCACCAATTTTGCTTTGTTCTCTTGGTATTCTTAGTTGAAGGCTAAACCTAGGAGGTTCATATGCTAATTTCTAAGACCTTGAAATGCATTTTGATAGTTTTTCACCACTAGAGGGCATTAGTTCATGTATTTCATAGAGATAACATTGAGCTCATGCACATGAATTTACCATGGAGACAGCTCTGATTGGCTAAAATGCAAGTCTGTCAAAAGAACTGAAATAAGGGGGCAGTCTGCAAAGGCTTAGATACAAGGTAATTACAGAGGTAAAACGTGTATTATTATAACTGTGTTGGTTATGCAAAACTGGGGAATTGGTAATTAAGGAATTATCTATATTTTAAAACAACAACAATTCTGGTGTTGACTGTCCCTTTAACAGAAGCAAACCTGAAAATGTGTTTTTTTTGTTGTTGTTTTTTTATTTTTTTTTGCTTTTTCCTCTCTTTCTGGTTCTGATGCTCTGTACTACTTAATTCCTGAATATTTAACTTTAGGTAGTATTGTTTTAACAGATTTATTATTATTTGGAATGTCAAAGTCTTTTTCACATAACTATATATTCAGGGTGTTTATGTGGAGGATGAAATAAATTGCTGCATGTTACTTCCCTCGTTCAATCTATGATTAAGTCTGTCAAATATAAAACATGACTGTTTTTTTTCATGGGTAATGTCATGTTCTTTGTTTGCTCATGCTTTTAACACTGAATTTTCAATAATTACTTTTTTCATATTTTAATATAAAGTTATTCCATTTGTAATTCATCTGAAAAAAAAAAGCTCAATACAAGGTATTTGAATTATGTTTGCTGTTAAAGGGACAGTAAACACCTTGAGATTTTATATAAAATGTTTATTTAGGCATAATAAAACTACTTTGCAACATAAATGCATTTCTTTACTAACTTTATGACTGTGATTAGTCTGCTTGTCTGTAGACTAAAGCCCAGATTCGCTCCTCCAAATAAGGCAAATAGTGTGTGGATTTTGGCTATTGAAAATAATTGCAGAAAAAATATGTTTATTTGTTTTAACAATGTTAAGACTTGGCTGATATCTTATTCTAAAGCATCACAACAGAAATGTCTTGTAATTACCAACAGCCCCACTCCCAAGTATATTACCTCTTTCATCTCTAAATACACACTGACCCGTCCTCTCCGATCAACTTCTGACCTACATCTCTCCAGTCCTATTATCTCTTACTTCCCTCTCTTGGCTCCAACACTTCTGGTGCGCTGCTCCTGTTCTATGGTACTCTCTACCCCACTCCATCAGACTGTCTCCACCTTTGTATAGCTTCAGACTTTCGTTGAAAACCTACCTACTCAGCGAGGCTTACTATATCTCCTCTGTTTTTCATTCTAAATAAAATAAATCTTGATATGCCTTGACTCACTGCTGCAACTATAATCCATGTGACAAGTAGGGATGGGCGAATGTGTACATTTCCGAGTTTGAATGTTAGAACGAATGTTATTACCGAAATTTGAATTACAAATCCGAATGTTGATACAAATGAATATTCTTAAAAAATCAATAATCCAATGCTATTTACAGTTTTTGAATGTCACTTTTGAATTTGAATGTTTATATTAGATCAAATGTCCACATTCAAAATTTTGAATTTAATTTAGTTCATGTGGTAGGGAATCTAGTAAATTGATACATAATAGATACAAATATATCAATTTGAATGTTTCTATTTCGATCGAATATTGCATAATTAGAATATTACATTTAAAGAAAGCATTAGAAATACTATTACAAACATATAAATTCAAATTTTTCGAATTTGAATATTGCATAATTTGAATATTACATTTAAATAAAGCATTATAAAAATACTATTACAAATATATAAATTCAAATTTTTCGAATTCGAATATTTCATAATTCAAATATTACATTTAAAGAAAGAATTAAAAATACTATTACAAATATATAAATTCAAATTTTTCGAAACAAATATTTTTGAATGTAATCGTAAAATTTGAAACCGAACATTCAAAAATCGAATATTAGAATGTTATGTAAACATTTGAAATACTATTACAAATATATACATTTGAATTCTTTGAATTCGAATACTGCATAATTCGAATATTACATTTAAAGAACGCATTAGAAATACAATTACAAACATATAAATTCTAATTTTTTGAATTTGAATATTGCATAATTCGAATATTACATTTAAATAAAGCATTATAGAAATACTATTACAAATATATAAATTCAAATTTTTCGAATTCAAATATTACATAATTCAAATATAACATTTAAAGAAAGCTTTAGAAATACTATTACAAATATATAAATTTGAATTTTTCTAAACGAATATTTTAGAATGTAATTGTAAAATTTGAAACCGAACATTCAAAAATCGAATGTTAGAATGTTATGTAAACATTTGAAATTTGATTTGAACGAACAAATATGTTAAAATTTGTTTAATTTTTCAAATGTTGCAAAACATGTGCTCATCCCTAGTGACAAGCTACCCCAAACCTTATGTCTCTGCACCCTCAACCTGTAGACTGTAAAATCTACAGAACAAGGCCTTCCTCGTCCTGTACTAGATTTTTTTAGCCTGTTATGTTTTTGTATCTTATAACAAATATTTGTCAGTGTAGGCCCCTTTCTCAGTTCCCAGCACTATGGAATTTTGTGACGCTATACAAGTAAATGATAATAATAATCATAATACAAGGTGTTTATGTCCTTTTCAGTTGTAACTGAACAATCTATTTGCACCAGAAGAACGAAGTGAGGCAGCTGCTCTGTAAGGAGTGAGCGAATGAAGGGCTTCCAGAAAAAAAGGTAAAAGAAAAATCCTTTATTAGTACATTTTAAAAGTGCAGGCAGTACAGGGCAAAGAAACTCCCTGACTAGTTTCGTGCTCTGTTGAGCACTTAATCATAGGGTGAGTTTGTTAGGTGTTCATAGCCCATTTAAAGGCACAGAACACCTGTATGCAATTACAAGTTAAAAGCTGCAAAAATTGTTAAAAGTAAATCAACATTCTACAAACACTATAAGTTGTTGGTATAAGATGTAAACAAGTGTATTAACAATTAAATTCCCTAAAAAAATATATAATAAGTGACTGATAGAATAAATAAATGAAATAGCAAACAAACTAGCAAAAAAATAATAAATGAATAAATAAATAAATAAATAAATAAATGAATGGATAAAGTATTACAAGTGGGATCCAAAAGAAAGACATATATAGTACAACCTTTGTTGAAAAACACACCATTTTATATTGGAGTACAACTGGTGCTCCAATCAAAATAATTATTGTTATTATTATCATAGACCTATTACATATATTAAATTTGTTGTGAAACATGTTAGAAAATAAACGTGTTTACACAACTAATCTGTATTTACTTATAAACAAACACACATTAGTATGGATCAGTATCAATCAGAACTCTAAGGAGCAAAAGTACATGCTGATGAATATATATCTATGCCAGACATGAAATACAATACAATACAAAATCCATGTATAGTCTAAACAAAAAAAACCCATATAGGGGATAGATACATGGAGCCCATTTAGGGGATAGATAAAAGTAAGTATAAACATAGACATAAACATAATGGTCCATATAGGAGATAGATTAATCAACACAATAATAAGGTATGACAATAAAACAATAAATCAAATTAAATTAAATTATTCTACAAAATAACTCATGTCCCATTCACGGTTTAAACCTAGTGGGGTGATAGTTCTCAACTTGTATATCCAATACAATTCTTGTTTCAGCAAAAGTTTATTCCTATCACCACCCCTAGGTGGAAACATGACACGGTCTATTACCTGGACTCTCATGTCAAAAACATTCGTCATATGTACCAAATTAAAATGTCTAGCTATCGCTGATTCTTTGACATATTCCTTGGTGTCCCTAACATGTTCCCTAACTCTGGATCTCAGTTCCCTACTGGTTTGCCCTGTGTATTGCAGGTTACAATATTTACATTCTAGGAGATAAACCACAAAGGTGGTTCTACAATTAGCGTAGAATTTGTGTTTAAATTCCTCCCCCGTCTGACTACTTCTAAATCCATTCCCAACCTGCACAAAACCACAAGTTATACAAGAACCATGGCCACATTTATAGGTTCCTTTCCTCCTAATCCAATCACTCCTGTCCGTGTTTTTGGAACAAATTAGACTAGGAGACAACTTGGATGACAAAGTAGGTGCCCTTTTGGGCACAAATTTGCATGAACCAATAATTGGTCTCAAGACATCGTCATTGTCCAATAGGTGTAGATTCTTCCTTAAGATAGAACATACCTGATAGTATTGTTTCGAGTATTCGGTTGAGAACACTACAGTATCATGTTTCATAGTGTCTTGTTTTCTAGTCCCTCTAATTAATTCCTGTTGGGTTTTTTGTCTCACCTCATGGTAGGCTTGTTCCAAAAGACTTCCATCATAGCCCCTAGTTTTTAAACGTTCCATAAATGTACTAATAAAGGATTTTTCTTTTACCTTTTTTTCTGGAAGCCCTTCATTCGCTCACTCCTTACAGAGCAGCTGCCTCACTTCGTTCTTCTGTGTGCTCACACGGCTCCACCGGCCGTTTCTGGCAGCTTGCTCCCCTGTAGCCTGTGTATGTTGGTTTGCCCCGCCAACTCCCGGATCTCACTGACGCTTCCGCGTCTGCAGCGGCCTCAGCTTTGGAAAATCTATTTGCACCACTCTACCTTTCTGCTTAGCTACCTGTATAACCATTTTTTGCGACACATTTAAACTTATTCAAGTTCAGTTGGTTTATTCCTTGATCACAATTTTACTATCATTATAGGTGTCTCTATTAAAGCCATACCACATTTAAAAAAATACAGTGTATAGTAGCCTTGACAAAGGCACCTATATTGCTGCTGAAATGTTGTTTAGTTTAGATAATGTGAGTATATGCTTTATATAGTTGATCTTCTTTTGATCTCTTTATAATTTAAAAAAAATTAAGTTTTACTTCTCAGGCATCATTAATAGTACAGATTTTAAGAATATTTTAATTACATCTAGCATTTGATGGCACGGTAACTTTTCCCTCTTCAGTTAGAGGAAGTTTACTATGGAATCTTGCGAGATTTCAGTGAAATCACATGAGATCAAAGTAAAAGTGTGAACTCAGCACTAATGAAGCTGATTAGCATTTTTACTATACAGATGACAGTAAATAAAGAGTAGTTCTGGAATAAAAATTATTTTCTTGGGTGAGCTGATGAAATTTTGAGGTAAAATATCTTCTTTTTTACATAAAGATGTTACTGCATTATGTTTTCATCAGCTTTAAACAGTTATGCTGCATAATTTTCACGTGATGTAGCATACGGGTAATATTTTTCTTTAAAGGGACCTAGTAATAAAATATTTATTTTATAGGAAAGAGCAGCAGTTAAACATGTTAAAAATATTTTTGCATTAAAAAGGTTAAGAAACTATCAAGAAGTATGTGATTGTGTATAAATGAGTCCCAGAATTCTACATCTGATTGGCAAATATGGACAGTTTTTACTAGTCTGTTTTATACAGCATAAAAATCTTTATTGAAAAATAAATAATAAAAACAAAAGAATGGAACAGGTTATTTTGTGAGCATTATATCCCTTTAAATAGCATAGTATAAATCTGCACAGTCTACAACCAGAAAGGTAGTGTTCCTACCCAGCTGTTATTTCTCTGACATGGAGGATATTTTGAAGCTTTAGGTCAATGTAGATAATAAATAATACATTAAGACCATGTAATGCAAAGGATTTTTTTTAAAGGTATGTTTTTTCACTAAATCATACCTCCCAACATTTGTCTCTAGGTATTAAGGACTCAGTAAATTGAAGGGCCTAACATAACGTAGGAGATGAGGTTAAAAAAAGACAGAAGTCCATCAAGTTCAATTTATACAAATCTTAATTTATCTACAATAACTCCAGATGGTCTTACATTAATATCATTACAAATGTGACCCATTTAACACCAGCAATCATATCCCTGAATTCTGTTTCTCAACAGAAATGTATCTAAAAAATTAAATGGAACTAAGGTATTGGCATTTAGTACCTCCTAATGAGTTTCATAATTTAATTGCTCTTACAGTGGAAAAAGTTTACATTGCTTGAGATTAAATCTACCTTGCTAGTACCATCCCTTAACTTAACTTTAACATATATAAACATTAAATGAAACAAAACACATAGAGCTGGGTTAAAGACAATATCATGGTCGCATTTATTTAACAGATTTAAATAAATAACTCAACTTTAATGAAGTCATAAACATATTGAACCAGTGGTGGCATTCGAGGCCCAGCAAAATCTAGCCTCATACAGCCAGAGGTCAGGCCACATGTTCTTGGATTTTTTGAAGTGTAGGGTGAGCCTGAAAACTGGCTCCGCCTCATTCCGTCATGAGTAACAGATGTCCTAAAGGGATCTTCAGCCAGCAGACCCGCGGGCGGGCTACCCCCCAGGGCAGGACCTGAGGACATCACCCCGCCCATTAGCTCAACTGTCACCTCTGCATACTCTGAACCCAATTTTTTTTGTGGCCGTAACCTCCTGCTGCTAGGGCATAATGATATCATGAAAGTGACTCCAACCTTTAAGGCACCAGAACTACTGCTGAGGGCTTACATCGATTAGGCTAACTAACCCTGTCCCCGCCTGTAGCCTATCTTGACCAGCAACCTTAATGGAAGCCATTTGCCTGAATGATGCCAATAAACAGTACCACAAAACATGAAAAACTGAGCAGGGAGGGTGGGGAAAACTTCCACTGCTGTAAAAATCCCAGGAGAAAGAGGCTGTATACCTCAGAACCAAGGCTTATAACTGGTGAGTAAGGACCCACCCCTCTAATTGCAACAAAGTTGCCATAACCTACTCTAACAGGGATTTTTACTACTACTAGATGGCACAGGCCCTTAATTTCCTTGCAGGAGACTTTGCTACTTTGCACTACCGTAAGGGTTGATGCCCTACCTTGCTAGTACTGTCCCTTACCTTAACTTTAACATATATAAACCTTAAATGAAACAAAAAACACAGAGCTGGGTTAAAGACCATATCATGGTCGCATTTATTTAACAGATTTAAATAAATAACTCAACTTCAATGATGTCATAAACATATTGAACCAGTGGCAGCATTCGAGGCCTAACAAAATCTAACCCCATACAGCCACGGGTCAGACCACGTGTTCTTGGAATTTTTGGAGTGTCGGGGGAACCTGAAAACTGGCTCCACTCCATTCTGTCATGAGTAACATATGTCCTAAGGGATTTTCATCCAGCAGACCCGCACAGCAGGGTACCCCCCAGGGCAGGACCTGGGGACATCACCCCACCCATTCACCCGACTGTCACCCCTGCAGGCTCTGAACCCCAATTTTTTGTGTCCATAACCTCCCACCACAAGAGACAGACTTTACTTTGTAAAGGCGGCCTCTTGCTGCCACCAACTCACATATGGGTAACTAAATTACTTTTGAGGTCCGCCAAGAAGATTGTCAGCCGTTCATCTGACAAGTGCACCCCATCAGAGCGATATAGTAGTTTTCTATCTGCTGATATCTGCTCATGGTGGACCACTAACCCCCATCGGCCATGATAGCTCTACCCAGCTCTCTATTAACTTTCTTTCTAACTCTATAAGCTGTTTTGGGCATTGGGAAGTACCTCCATCTCAGTCGTGGGATGATGTTGGACAAGGCCAACCTCACCCTGGGGAAAGTTGTACAAATCCATCTGACATCGGACCTCATTACATTAATCAGGTCCAATGCTGATGCCGTTCCTAAGTCATTCCCACCGATGTGGAGAAAGATAATATGGGGATGTCCCCACCTGCGCTTTGCATCTTGAAGTAGGGGAGGCAAACCATTCCACTGTAAGCCCCTTCATTTCAACCATCTTACAGAAGCTCTTGTGATCGGAAGCCCCAAATGTTGCCCCTCCTGGGTTGATAATGCTTTTAAGGCCGCCCAATGGACATAAGAGTTCCCAACGATCCAAACCCTCTTGTGGTCTCTGATAGAACCTAAAATAGATTGCAACAATTGTTAATAACAGCGTGTGACCATTCACCAGCCCATGAAACCTCAGTGTTATGCTCCTCCCCCCCATGCCCTCAATCACTTGTAGGGGGGCGTACATACAATTTATATCTTTGATATATCCATCTGTCTAAAGTCTTTATGGATTCTGCCTGCCAACCAAGAAATGCTGCACTTGTGGCCGTCCCAATTCTGAACGAATGGGGTTTAATTTTACTCTCACTTAGATTTGCAGTGACCACTGTCTTACGCAACACTGCCGAGATTTGAAATTGTGACAAGTTTCAACTGTCGTCATGTACTAAAAACTGTTCACCCGTATGCGTGCGCATAGCAATAAAAGTTTGGGCGATTGAAATGGGGCATATACCTGAATCCGAAGCGGGAAGAGACAACCAGACACCCTTCATCCATAAATGCCCTCTGGGTGACCACCGCCACTGGCTCCCTGTAACGTTTAGGGACAGATAAAATCATTGGCTGTATTAGAGGGACAGTGAGACAAATATCAGAAATAGGGACTATCCCTTTAAAATAGAGATAGTAGGAAGTCTGCTAAATTGTCCCTTTAACATTACAAATTTTTATTTTATTTAATGTTTTTAATATAGGCACCAAGTCTTACAAATTATAAAGTTTTTTTGTGTCAGTGAGCTCAGAGGGCTGCATTTATCATCCACTGGCATATTCACCACTGTCTATCCGTCAATTTGCAGCCCACATTTAACAATGCACAAGAACGCTCATTTGCGCTTATGTGCAACCCACAAACAGCAAATCACGTGCGGGCAGGAGCTGTCAATCTCCCATGCCGGACAAAACCAGGGCGATTTAAATTCTCCACCTAAGAGGCTGCTTGCTAAATTGTGACTGCATGTTCGCTTGTGCAAACTGCAGTGAAAGTGAAGAAAAGGGCTTGATAAATCTAGCCCAATATATCCATTCCCAATATTTTCTGCAAAACGCTAAATTGTGGAAGCATCTTAGACTTGGGCACTATGAAATTACAACAACTGGAAGAGTTTCTCAGACAGAAAATAAATCTTACAGCTTTTTGAATACATCCCATAAACTAATATGCTGTTCATACAACTGCAGCCAATATTTCAGTGGATTGTGGCCCATTTCTAACACAACATTTATTAAATAAAATTAGTTTTTTGTATACCTAACTTGTCATGTGCCAAACAGGTGAGTGCATTCTGCCAACGTATCTATTGCCTCAATCATCAGTTAAAATGGCAAGTTGTCAAGTTGGCTGCATCTTTATGCTCACAATTCTTTTCTTACAAATAATGTAATTAGCTCTTACACCTCTTAGTCACTGCATGCTGATAGCATCTACCATGTATGCATTCACTACTTTCTTGTTATACAGACAATGCACGTAAGTGCTGTGACTCAGGATAAAGCCTTAGTATTCCTTGGTGATCTTGGTCTGCATACTTTGCACTCTGTATGACACAATGCTATCTCCCTCCAGCATTCCTGTGGTTAAATTAAACCCTCCCGCATGCCAGTCATCAATAGTAATTACTGAAATATTTCCACCATTGCCAATCCCGTAGTTCTAGGTGGAATTGCTTTTTATTGTAACATGAGTACAATTGAACCAAAGATAAATTGCTCTATATGAAATCCTCCCACTAGAGCTAATGATAATCCGGCACAGGATACATCAAGCCCTACTTTTAAATTCTGATTTATCTTTTCAGTTTTATCAGCTTTTTTCCTTCCATTTGCTTCAATACTGCACTGAATTGCCAATATTCACTATACACAGTTGTAATAATTGGATTAAAAACATGTTGCGTAATAGGATTATACATGCTCTGAGTTGAGACTTTCATACAACTTTTGGATAATGATATTGTTTATTATAAGTTTTGCACTACATTTCAACAACTAAATAAATGCATTACATTTAACAGACAAAGCACAAAACTGTCCTTTTCAACATGTTTGCCAGTATTTCAAGAGGATTTCTATATAGTCTTGTGCATGTGCAAATGAAATGACCACTGACATTATATATATATATATATATATATATATATATATATATATAAATATATATGGTCATCAAACTTGAATTCAGCACTAATGTGTAATCCCTTGACAGTGGGCAAAACAGACATTTAAATATGTATATTTATATATTATCTTGTTTATGTTGCCACCCAGCTGGTACTTTATCATCATGGCCGATATTTTTAAAAGAGATAGGAAACCCAAAACATCTTTTTTCCTGATTCAGATAGAACATTTAATTTTAAACAACATCCCTATTTATTTCTATTATTTAATTTGCTTTACCAATCAGTAGCTATTGAGACTATTTAGATATGCTTTTCATTCCTCTGCACTCTCCATTTACTTCTATGAGGAGAAGTTAAAGAGATTGCAATATTTGGTAAAAACACAACACGTTTTGCTTGCACACAATCTTTTTACATTCAACTCATAATACACGCACTACCTGACACACGCAAAAAGCCTCCATCTAGTAAAGGTTATGCACAAGCTAAATAGTGGTCCACTCATAATCTAGCCCTAAATGAGATTGTTATCAGCAATCATGTATTTTTGAACGAGATTGAAAAGTTTGCCATTTCATCTTGTTTATTTTGCACAGCTTTTTTTTTTTTTTTTACAGAAAACAAAAGTCCCAAAAATAGTTTTTTTAAAATTATGATTAACAGTATTTACAGTATAACCTCATAAAAATTGGGCAAATACAGACCTTGTTCTGTATAGCTAAGTTTGGATTTCTGCCAATAGCTTGCACCTCGTTTGCAGTTTGACGATTTACAGTATGAGAACTGCTTAGAAAATGAGATAGATACGTTTTGGCCACTTCTCTTTTATCAAAATTAATTTTCTGCACATACATACATGTGTATATGTGTGTGTGTATATATATATATATATATATATATATATATATATATATATATATATTTATATATATATATATATATATTATTATTTTTTTTTTTTTATTAAAGATTAAAAACATAATTTAACATACATGGGTAGTTTGCACTTATCAGAAACACTGTTCCATCCAACTGTAAAACACACTCTATGGGGTCAATTTATCATATGCCGGGTGGACATGATTTGCTGTAGTGAATCATGTCTGCCCGGCATCGCTAAATGCCGACAGCATACACTGTCGGCATTTAACATTGCACAAGAATTTCTGGTGAAATGCTTGTGCAATGCCTCCCCTGCACATTCGCGGCCAATCTGCTACTAGCAGAGGTCAGATCGGGATGATTGCAGTCTACCACCTAAAAGGTGAAGGACAAGCTAAGGAGCAGCGGTCTTTTGACCGCTGCTTCTCAACTTATGTTTCCAGCAAGCCTGAAACTACATGCGGATAAAGCTGCTTCCGCTGCTTGTTAAATCCGGCCCATGGACTCAATTAACCCCATTAACTCATTTTGGGGTTTGTTATGATTGAAAGCCATAAAGTGAAACAAAAGATTGGAATCAACCTCAATGTTGTGCATGAACTTCAAAATTAAACTTTCATGGCTCAGATAGAGAAAGAAATTACAAGACACTTTTCAATTTATTTATCAAATTAACTTTGTTCTCTTTGTATTCCATGTTTAAAAACATACCTAGGAAGACGCAGGAGCAGCAGTGCATCACATATCTGGTGATTTGCGGCTACATACATATGCCTCTTGTCTTTGTCTTACCAGATGTGTTGAACTAGGTTCCAGTAGTGTACTTCTGCTTGAGGCTGACTTTAACCATGTGTTTAAACTATTTAAAGTAGTTAATCACACAGTTAAAACAAGCAATAGTGCATTAATAAAATGCTTTAAAGGGATAGTCTACTTGAAAATTTGTATTGTTTCATAACCTAGATAATCCCTTTACTACACATTCCCCAGTTTTGCATAAACAATACACTGTTATATTAATACACTTTTTACCTCTGTGATTACCTTGTATCTAAGCAACTGCAGACTGCCCCCTTATCTCAGCGCTATTTACAAACTTGAATTAGCTAATTAGTGCTGACTCATGCATAACTTCAGGGGAGTGAGCACAATGTTATCTATATGACACACATGGATGCATGGTGTAAAAAGGAATTATCAGTATTGTACATTACATAACCTACTATACTACTATACCAATAATAAACAAAGTATACTATGCACTCCTAGTATTAATCTGTAATAGTCAGATCTTCCCTTTTTTTCTCTCTCTAGGCACTTCCTTTTAGTTGAGTAATCATTGGCTGTATTTTAAAGCATTGGAGGTTTGTTTGCTTTTTTGACTAAAAATAAATCATTAATGCAACTTGCAGCACAAATATTGCTTACTATACCCAAAAACAAACCAAAAACAAAGAGCTAAAAGAATGCTTGAAGCCAGATATATTAATAAAAATGGACTATACACTACAAAAGTGGACACTATAATGTTCTCACTATCTTATTACACATTTGCTTAAAGGGACAGTAATCAGCTTGAGATTTTATATAAAATGTTTAGTTATTTATAATGAAAGAACTGTGCAATATATTTTCATTATTTATTTTCCTCTCTTTTAAAGTAATTTAGCTCTGAAAAAAAGCCATTTCTAAACCTCAGACCTTGAAAGGCACCTGCTGACTTCTCAAGGCTATAACCCAGCTATATATCTGTCTTGTAATTGGCTTTAACTGATAGCTTTTGCAAAAAAATACATTTTTACTAACTTTACAACAGGGGCTAGCTTTGTTGTCTGCAGTCTAAAGCAAAGATTGGCTGCTCCAAATAAAGCAAATGCTGGGTGGAGTTTGGCTATCGAAAACTAATTGCAGTAAAAAAGGATTTTAATTTGTTCAAAAAACAATGGGGCAGATTTATTATCGCCCAAATGGGGCCAAATACATCTGTTTCCGCACGAACCTTCAGGCTCGCCGGAAACAGGAGTTAAGAAGCAGCGGTCTTAAGACCGCTGCTACTTAACTCGTACGCCTCCTCTGAGGCGGCAGACATCAATACGCCCGATCTCATACGATCGGGTTGATTTACACCCCCTGCTATCGGCTGATTGGCCACAAATTTCAGGGGGCGGCATTGCACAAGCAGTTCACCAGAACTGCTTGTGCAATGATAAATGCTGACAGCGTATGCTGTCGACATTTATCAATGTCTGGCGGACATGATCACTACAGCGGATCATGTCCGCCAGACACTTGATAAATTGGCCCCTAAGACTTGTCTGATATGTTATTCTATAGTAGCACAAATAGAAATAACTTGCAATTACAGGGAATTTACTTTCCTTTAAGCCAAGTATTTCATCATAGATTGTTACCAGGGTGAGGTAGCAATGGTCTACTGATCTCCTGTTGGTTAATTCATGTGGTAAAGCAGGAAATCTCATATGTCTGATATTAACTTATTGTGCATTATGCTGATAATTGACCATACAAAGAATGTCCAAGTTTCCTCTTGTCATAATTCTGGCCTCTTTAACAGAGTGGAGCTCTATGGCAGAGTTAGTAGGGAACTTGGCAGATTGCTTGGCAATAGACTGGAGACTCAAATATATACAACAGTCCTGTTTATTAGGAGAAAGTTACACAGGCAAATTGCAAGTAATGTCCTGAAATAGTTTATGCTGGGAAACAGGTTCAAGCAAGAGTTAACAGAAGGAAACTGTGCAAACCAGTATAGCTGATGTTCATGTGCAAGTTCAGACAGACAAAAGCCAAGTACTGAAAGGCCCACTTGAGGGCCAAGGACTGTAGTACTCACTTCTGGGCTGAACAAAGGCAATGCTGCTCCTGGGCAAAGAAAAGGTAATGCCAGCTTCTGTGCAAAGCAAAGTAAATGCTGCTCCTTGGCAAAGCAAAGGGAATGATAGCTTCTGGGCTTATCAAAGAAAATACAATGGCCTCTATTTATCAAGGTCTGTCGGACCTGATCCGACAGTGCTCGCCATATTCAGCATTGCACCAGTAGCTCACAAGAGCTGCTGGTGCAACGCCGCCCCCTGCAGACACGCGGCCAAACAGGGGGGTGTCAATCAACCCGATCGGTCTTTGTGACCGCTGCTTCATAACTGCTGTTTCTGGCGAGCTCCGTTCGGAGCTTGATAAATATGCCCCAATGTGTGGAATGCAAGCGGCAAGCAGCAGCAAAGTGCTGGAGACAGGAGAAACAAATAGGCACAGCAGGCAATATGGTACTGATGCATGGAAACTGCAAAAGGGAAAGTCCAAGCTGAAGTAATAGCTTTTATCCACGATCAGACTGTCAGATCTGCACATCAGAGAGAGAGTTGCTTGGCTTGCTAACTGCTAGTCTGCTAAGTCTATTAGGTAAGTTACCCTCCCGGCTCACAGCACAAGGGCCGCCATTAGGGGGTGGGTGACTGTGGTCAGGGGCCCACATGTTTGCTGGGGGGCCGACCATGCCTTAACCACAAGCAGAGTTCCCTCTACTCTAAGCCTAAGGTTTTTACATTTTGAGTGTTTAAATTTTGTGTCAGTCAGCAGATATTTTGCACTACTTAGCGCAGGTGCTTTGAGTGACTCGCACAATATTTTGTTTACGAAGAAATGATCCAACCCTGTCTTTCCCTTTATTGCTGTCTTTGGTCCGGGTTCCTTCACCCACCCTGTTCATGTGAGCAGGCTCAGTGCGGGGCTCGTCCCCAGCATTAGCTGGATTCTAAATGAGCGGGAGCAAAAGCACAGGCTACAAGCCCTGATCCTGGAGTCAGCAGAATAGATACTGGAGGATTCTTTCTACTTATCCCAATTGCTGCCTATAGATTAAGTTGTGTTATGTGTGTCACATTAGTAATCTACAGGCAGCGGTTGGGATGAGTAGTAGAAAGAATCCTCCGGTATCTATTCTGCTGGCTACATATCCCAACATGCCCCACAGACAAGTGAGAGGTGTGGTTGAGGTATTATTCCCGCTAAGAGGCTTACCCACCCACCTTGCACAGCTGGATGACAATTTTCTCTTTCCTGGTTGAAAACTGGAGCATCATGGTGCGCTGAGGACAGATACTTTATTGCAGGTCCCTTCCTGTGCCACAAAATCACTTCCCCATCTCTGGTACCGCAGGGGCACAGCTACAACAGACCCTCCAACTGAGTGTAGGAGGTTGGTGCTAGAATCGGCAAGTGTGGATTTACCTTCCCTTCTGTAAAGCACAAGGAGCCGTCAGGATGGTGGCCCCTAGTGGTGAGAGCACTGCAGCTAATCTATTCCTGTTTAATTATACTTTTATTTCTTTATGAATATTTTAGTGTCATTAATATTCATTTGTTTGAAACTATAAATGATAGATAACTAGATCGAAATTGATAAACTTTTTCTTGCTAATAAAAAGGACAAAGTTGGGGGAAAAACAACATATTTTTGTGTTTTGCATTCCAAAGACATACCCCTTTCAGTACATCTATTTTATCTCCTCTGATCTGGCTTTTTAAAAAGACAAAATTGCAAATAAAAACACTATATGTTACAGCATGTTATTTTTGCACTGCTTTTTGCATTTAATTAACTGCAAATATTTTTAAACACATAGCTAAAGTCAACTCCAGAGGAGTAATGCACTTCTGGGAACTAGCTGGATACATCTGGTGACGGAGCCAATGACCAAAGGCATATGTGTGTATCAACCAATTGCCAGCTAGTTTCCAGTAGTGCATTGCTGCTTAGGATATTTATATATGCTTTGCAACAAAGGATGGCAAGAGAACAATTACATTTAATAATAGATATGAATTTAAAAGTGACTTAAAAGGACATGCTCTATCTGAATTGTGTGGTTTAATCCCCCCCTTAAAGTTAACTGGCTAGCAAAGCTGCTATATATAATGTCAGTATCTGATGGCTGAAAGCAGGCAAAAAGCTAATACAATAATACTCTTTCATATATTCTATACTCATTTTCAGTTGCCATGGTTAGTTTATACATTATGGTACAATCATGAAATCTAGCTTGAAAAAAATGTGGATCTTGGATCACTGACTACATTTGATGCCCTAATCAGTTTAACTGATGGGAAAATATACTGAAGGCTAAAAAAATATTTGAACTTTTGCTGCACCAGATAGAGTATATAGAAATAAAACTTGTAGATATTTATATTTAATTAGACAATAACATACCAAAAAATAATTTGAGGGAAAATTGTGTGTTGTGTATGGTCACGGTATGTGTGTGTGTGGCATTGTGTGGTGTGTACGGTGTGTGTGTGTGGTATTGTGTGTGTGGTGTGTGTGTGTGGTATTTAGTGGTATTGTGTGGTGTGTATGGTGTGTGTGTGGTATTGTGTGTGTGGTGTGTACAGTGTGTGTGTGGTATTGTATGTATGGTGTGTACAGTGTGTGTGTGTGGTATTGTGTGTATGGTGTGTACAGTGTGTGTGTGTGTGGTATTGTGTGTGTGGTGTGTACAGTGTGTGTGTGTGGTATTGTGTGTATGGTGTGTACAGTGTGTGTGGTATTGTGTGTGTGGTGTGTACAGTGTGTGTGGTGTGTACAGTGTGTGTGTGGTATTGTGTGTGTGGTGTGTACAGTGTGTGTGTGTGGTATTGTGTGTGTGGTGTGTAAAGTGTGTGTGTGTGGTATTGTGTGTATGGTGTGTACAGTGTGTGTTTGTGGTATTGTGTGTGTGGTGTGTACAGTGTGTGTGTGTGGTATTGTGTGTATGGTGTGTACAGTGTGTGTGTGTGGTATTGTGTGTTGTGTGTGTTATTGTATGTTTGGTATTGTGTGTGTGTGTGTGGTGTGTACAGTGTGTGTGGTGTAATATGATGTGTGTGAAAAAGAGACATAACAAGATAAAGAAAGGTTTCACTTTAGAATGTATGTGTGTGTGTGGGGGGGGGGGTGGCAATTTTTGGAATTTCGCCCTGGGAGCCAAAATCTCTAGAAACAGCCCTGAGTCCAAGGTTCAAAAGCAGGCAGCAAGTATCCAAATTTAGGCAATGTCACTAGCAGGAATTCCAGCAGCAAGCAGGAGCAGGACATACTTCAATGCCAAAGGAATGAGAAAAGGCATAGGTTGTTCAATGTGTAGTCAAATTCCCTGATTAGAGCACTTCCCTAATTAGCTGGCATTCTGAGAGGGTGGAGCTGAGAGACACACTTACTGATCATTTTATTCCCCCATAAACCCCTGCAAGTAAACATCCTCCAGTGGCACAGACAAAGAAAACTGGACTTTGAACTTGGAGTCCCTCGTTCAATCCCAGGCAGGGACCAGCAAGGAAGTCACCCTCGTCATGGGGTTTGTATTTTAGTACGAACAGAGTTTATGGGATCCTCTACTGGACATTTCTATGATACATATCCATTAAAAGCTGAGACATTGGGCTCCATTTACCAAGCAGCTATTGCTGCTTCGGAGGCCCATCATTTCAGACTCACCTGAAATGATAGTTAAGTAGTAGTAGTAGTTTTAAGACCCCCACTCCTTAACCTGTCCACCACCTAAAAGTTGGCAGATTGAAATAATCCCTACTCTATATGATCGGGATTATTGACAGCTCCTGTCTGGCCACCAGCAAAAAGAGGATGGCCTTGCACAAGCATTACTTGCGAAATGCTTGTACAATGCTAAACGAGGACAGTGTATGATTTTGCAAGCCACAATGTCCAGCTGTAGGTCCAAGACCCAGTAAATAGAGCACATTGTTTCTAGCTGTTTGGCACTTGTTGTATTTACACATACATTTTAACTTTTTTTTGAGGTACCCACACAAATTATATCTTTTTTTTTTCTCAGATGAAGAAAGTTTTAGAAAATAACTTTAGTTAAGAAAATCATCACATCTTATGAAATAAAAAAAATAAAAAACAAGCCATTATTTCTTTTTCTACGCAATGCATGGTAAATAGCAGCACATGAGTCATTATTTCCTAAATATATCAAACATATACTGTAGCATCAGTTCACCTACCCAAAAGTTAGGGTTTTGTAAATATATTGTTAAATAAAAATGAATAATTAAAAATCAAATTATAAAATGTATTATTTTTCTCACTTTGCACATTTGAATTTATGCAAATAAAATTAATAGGTCTGCGTTTGGTGAGAGTCCATGATCCCTTACTCTTAATAATTACTCTTCTCTACCACTAGGAAGAGGAAAAGAGTCCCAAACCTAGAGTGACCATACTACCATTTTAAAAATGGACACATAGGAAAAATACATATGTCAGGGTTGTTTTCAGGGCTGTTTAAATAAATGTTTTTTTATAAGAACCCTGACATTTATTTTTCATATGTGTCCCTTTTTAAAGCGGCAATATGGTCACCCTACCCAAACCCCAAGAGCTATATAAACCCCTCCCTCCTCACATATACCTACGTCTAATGTATAGCCAAGCAAGTGAGGTAAGAAAATGGAATAAGAGCCATAAAATGAGCAGAAAAAAAAACACAAGGGTGGGGTCTCTTGGACTCTCGCTACCATGGAAGAAATTAATTTATCAAGTAAGCATAAATTATGTTTCCTTTCATACAGGTGGTGTGAGAATCCACAGCTTGGGAACTAATACCCAAGCTGTGGATTCCACGAGTAATAACAAAAAGGTAGGGATTTAAAAAAACATATTTTTTCACTGAGAAATTAAATTATTATTATTAATTAAAGAAGACCAAGTAGCTACCATGCAAATTTGATCAACTAAAGCCTCATGCTTGAAAGCTCAAGAAGTTGCAACGGACTTTGTAGAATGAGCAGTAATCTGCTGCAGTGGAGGCTGATCTGCCTCCAAATAAGCTTTGTGAATCAAAATTTTTAAAAAAGGGCTAAAGAAACAGGTGAAGCCTTCTGAACCTTCATAGGGCCAGAAAAGAAACAAACAAACTGGAAGTTTGTCTAAAATCCTTAGTAGCATCATCGAAATATATCAATACCCTAACAAAATCCAAGTAATGCAAAGAAGCATTCTAAGGATTAGGACACAACGAAAGAACATCAATCTCTCTGCTCATGTTATCTGAAAAATCACCGTAAGCAAAAAATTAAGACGTTCGAAAAATAGCCTTAAACTGATGAATAATCAGATAAGGAGGTTCACAAGAAAGAACAGATAATTCAGAAAGTCTTCTAGCAGAAGAAATAGCCAAAGAAATAACACTTTCCAAGAAAGTAGTTTAATGTCCAATTTATGCATAGGTTCAAAAGGAGAAGTCTGCAAAACCCTTAACACCAGCTTAATATTCCATGAAGGAGAAAGGAATAACCCTGGAAGAAAGAATGGCAGAAAGGGTTAAATGACCCCACTAGGAAGCAGGGCATGGGGTGAATTAGAGGGCAAGGGGCTGAGCTAGGAGGGGGGTTTAAGAGACTAGAACAGGAAGTAGGAACAGTCACTTTTACAGGAGCAGCACGGTGGGAGCATCTTGTCCTGCTTACCTGCAATGGAGGCCTTGTTAGCTGAGCTGGTGGAGGTGGCCAGACGCAGAGGGGTCAGCTGGATCCAGGAGCGGTTGCTGACGGCTGGAGAGGCAGCCACTAGTCCAGAGGAGGCGAGACCCATTTCTGGGGAAGCAGCAGGCAGGAGGAGCGAACGGCTGACCAGGAGGTCTAGGCCGCCAGAGCGCCTGAGTCCGGAGCTGAGCACCGCTAGGCATAGGAGAGGGAGTGCCGGGCCTAGCGGTGGGGCATCTGAGGGAGAGCGGCAGGAGGCAGGAGCAGGAACTACGGCCAGGCCCAGGACAGGGCTGAGGCCTAGAGCGGGAGCGGTTTATGACGTCACAGACCGGCGTCAGCAGCAGGGGCCTAGCGCAACGAGAGGCAGGCGGCGGAGTTGCCGGTCAGGTGCAAGGAGAGCCATAGCAGGTACCGGGGGTGGACAAGGGGACTGCCAGGTTGGGGAGGTGGAGGCGGATGCCGGGCAGGATGGGTCTGGAGCCGGGTGGGTAAGCGGAGTGTGTTCGGAAGGCGGGGGGGGGGGGGGTGACTGAGAAGATAGATGGCTCAGCAGAGTGGCAGGTGGCAGGAGGGGTTGTCGGGCTCAGGCATGGATGTGGGAGGGGATAAGGAGGTAGCGGTGGTCGGAAGGGGGGGGGGGGTTGCTGAGTGAGGGGAGACTTGGTTCCTGCTTACGCGGAGAGGGGCAGGAGTAATAATGAGGAGCTATGTGGTAGCAGTTAGGCGCGGGGGGGGGAGGGTGGTAGCGAGCCACAATATACTAAAGTGTGGAAGGGATGTCTGCTGAGGTAGCTTGGGGGCTGTGTGGAAGAAAAAGGGGGAGATGGCCCTAAAACAGGGGTTGGTTGTGCAGTTTGGGGGCAGGGGCCAGGAGGTAGTGGGGTTAAGGGGGGTGGCAGCCTTCAAGACGTTTGGGGGGTCAGGGGAGGTTAGAAGGGGGGGAGCTGCATGAGTTAGAAGTGAATATATAAGGGGAGCACAATTAAAAAAAAAAAAAAAAAAAGAAAGAAAAAGGAAAGGAAAAGGGGGGGCATATAGGGAAGCAGCAGAGGTCCCCTGGGGGGGGCTCAAGGGCTGGTGGGGTTGGCGGGGTAGCATAAGGTCAAGTGGAGGGGGGGTGCTGTTATGGGGTACACAGTGAAAGGGGATAGATTGGGGGGGGCAAGCTGGGTTTACAAAGGGGGATAAGGGAAGGGGAAGCGGGGGGGGGATATGGGTGCAGTTTGTTGACTTGTCATGTTGTTGTTACAGCGGGAAGGGCCAGTATGGCCGAGGGAGAGGCGGCTGGCGAAGCCAGGGATGAGGGCTTGGCAGAACAACTGGAGCTGTGGACGGAGCCACCGCTGGTACTGAATGCTAGCGGTGACTTCAGTGGGGAAGAAGATCCATTGGAAGGGACATTGTCAGGAGCAGCGACGGCTGGCCAGGTAGGAGACATGACTACTTTGGCGCAGCTTTTGAGATTGTTGTCCCCACAAAGGGGAGGGGAGGGAGGGATGGGGGAAGGGAGTGTGAGGGAGGAGAGGAGGGCTAATGGGCAGAGGGGGAGGCATGTAACTGGCTCCTCTTCCTCACAGGCTGCAAGATCTGGACCAGGTACGGGGAGGGAGAGTACTCCCCATAGGAGGCGTGATTCGTCTAGAGGACGCAGGAGGTCTCGGTCTCCATGGAGCAGAAGGAGTGGAGGTTTGGATGGGCTGTCGCCAACATGGGCCAGAGTGGACAGGTCCAGGGACAGGAGCAGACACGGCAGAGGTAAATCTCCTGCCAGGAGGGGGCCGGCGAGGCGCCTTCTGGAAGCAGACAGAGGGGATACGGCTAGGAGGCCTGAGGGCCCCAGCCAGGAAAGGAGTGCGAGGACAGCAGCAGGAGGCACAGACGAGGGACGGAGAGAATGACCAGCAACAGCAGGGCAGTCGGCAGGTGAGGCGACTGGTCTGCTTCCTAGGGTGGATGATGGTTTGACTGGAGAAAGAATGGTGTTGTTAGCGGGGTTGAAAAGTATGGTTGCAACCTTGGAGAAGGCCAGAGGGTCGGGAGGATCACCAGCGGCGGCATGGGTGCAGCAAGGAGGTGAAGGGCAAGTGGTTGCCCCACCACCGGGTGGTACGGTGGCTGAGGGAAGTGTGGGGGCTAGCAGCGGAGGGGAGACGTTGAAGGTACCGGAGGATGCAATAAGGAGGCCGTGCCTATGCTCGATAGGGCCATTGGGTATCCATCTGCCCGTTGAGACGAAGGAGAAGATCTGGAAGAGGGAATTTTTGGAGATACTTTCGGTGCTTCCTCTGGACAACGTGCTGGAGGTGAAGGAGGACGAGAAGGAGAAAGGGAAGAAGGAAGAAGAGGAGAGGAAGAAACGTTGGAGAAAGTTACCTAAAACGTTTGGGAATTGGTAAAGAGCATTCTGCATTTTGGCGAGTGTGGTGGGTGAGAAATTTCCAGAGCAGGGGTCGTCTTTGTTTTGCTACTATGATGAAATTGCCAGTGCGTATAGGACGTATGGGGGGATGGCGTGGTGGCGTTATGATGAGAGGTTTCGGCAGCGGATGGCGGTTCGGCCAGAGAAGCGGTGGGATGACAGGGACATGGGCATCTGGCTCGAGATCATGACACCCCTGCGAGGGAGTGAGTCCTTTCAGGCAGGGGGGCAGGGAACAAGCAGCGGGGGAACTAGTGGGAGCACGTCCACGGCCATCCGAAAAGGCCTGTGCTTTCAGTTTAACGAGGGGCAGTGCAGGTTCGGGGCATCCTGTAAATATAAGCATGAATGCTCAGGGTGTGGAGGGATCCATTCATTTGCAAAATGCTTCAAGAAGGCCCGGCAGGGGCCTAAGCCAGGAGAAGTGGGTAATGCGAGCAGTGACCCCGGTGAGGGTAGAAAGGATGGTTCCATGGCTAAGGGATTACGCCAGTAGGAGAGGGCATGCGGGGGATGCGGAGTTATTGTTGACGGGTTTCAGTTCAGGTTTTGTTATTCCGTTTAAGGAACAGGAAAGTTGGGTTTTTGGGGGTAACTTGAAATCGGCCAGGGAGTTTCCAGCGGTGGTTAGGGAGAAGTTGCGGAAAGAGGTGGCCTTGGGGAGGATGGCGGGACAGTTTGAGGGCCCGCCATTAACAGGTTTGCGGATTTCTCCGCTTGGGGTGGTCCCTAAAAAAGGGGCGGGGCAGTTCCGGATGATCCATCATCTCTCGCACCCGGCAGGGTTATCGGTTAATGACGGGATTGATCCGGAACTGGTGTCAGTGAACTATGCTTCGTTTGACAAGGCGGTGGGGTTGGTAAGAGTGGCGGGCCCTGGGGCTTTGTTAGCCAAGGCAGACGTGGAGTCAGCATTTCTGTTGTTGCCGGTACACCCAAGGTGTCACCATTTGTTGGGTTGCTACTTCGAGGGCTCGTTTTTTGTGGATCTGTGCCTGCCAATGGGTTGCTCCATCTCTTGCTCATACTTCGAGAAGTTCAGTACATTTGTGGAATGGGTGGTGAAACAACGGTCATTAGTTCACTACTTAGATGATTTTTTGTTTGTTGGAGCAGCGGGATTGGGTGTATGCGAGCAGTTGATGGAGGCATTCGGGGAGGTGACGCAGGAATTTGGCATCCCAGTGGTGGCAGATAAGTCAGAGGGCCCGGTGACGTCATTGAGCTTTCTGGGTATTCAGCTGGATACCATTCGAATGGAGTGCAGGCTCCCGGAGGACAAACTGTGGGACCTGAAAGAGGTGGTGGGGAAGGTGTCAGCCTCTAAGAAGGTTACACTGCGGCAGCTGCAGTCGTTGTTGAGGAAGCTCAATTTTGCTTGTCGGGTTATTCCGATAGGGAGAGTATTCTGCCGGCGGCTTTCTTTGGCAACGGCTGGGGTATCAGAGCCAAGGCATCACATCAGGGTGACTCGGGAGATGAAATAGGATCTGAGGGTGTGGTTAACTTTTTTGGAAGAGTTCAATGGGAGATTGATGATACAGGAGCAGGGGCATTCGGGGGACAGCCTGTGTTTGTTCACGGATTCATCAGGGGCCCATGGGTTCGGGGCTTATCTTCAGGGTAAGTGGTGCGCGGAGGCGTGGCCAGCCAGTTGGGGGGAGGCGGGCCTAACGAAGAACTTAACGTTCTTGGAACTTTTCCCCCTAGTGGTGGCACTAGCGGGTGTGGCCACACATTTTGCGGGACAAGAAGGTCAGCTTTCATTCAGACAATCTGGGGGTGGTCATGGCTATCAATCGGCTGACGGCCAATTCGCCGCCAGTGGTGAAGTTATTGAGAGTGTTTGTGCTGGAATGCTTGAGAAGCAATGTCTGCTTCAGGGCAGTCCATGTACCTGGCAGGTTGAATGTTATCGCTGACTCTTTGTCCCGTTTTCAGTGGGAGCGGTTCCGGACGGTAGCGCCAGAGGCAGAGGAGGAATGTGTTGTCTGCCCGAGGGACCTGTGGAGCTTGGGTGGTCTGGAATAATCAGCATGGTTCAGGGAGCATTGGCTCCGACCACATGGAGGGCTTACGCCCAAGTGTGGAAGCAGTGGTATGATTGGGAAGGAGGCGTTCTTTGGTCAGGGGACAAGGAGAACCGATTGGGAGCTTTGTTATCTTGGGTAAAAAGGTGGGGAGAGGAGAGGCTGTCGCCATCAGAGATAAGGAAAAGGGGGGCAGCGTTAGCCTTCTTGTTTCAGTTGTTGGGGTGGGAGGATCTGACAAAGGTGTTTGTGGTAAGAATGGCAATCAGGGGCCTTTGCAGGAGAAAAGGGCGAAAGGATATTAGGAGGCCAGTAACGTTTGCAATGTTGGAGAAAGTGACGGGTTGTTTGGGGGGTTTGTGTTTTTCAAAATTCGAAGAGGTACTGTTCAGGGCAGCATTTGTGTTAGCATTTTTTGGGGCATTCAGAGTGTCTGAGCTGGTAGGGAAGAACAGGAAGGATACAAGGGGTATTAGTGTGGAGGAAGTGGTGGTGAAGGAAGGTATGGTGGAGGTGTGGTTGAGAAGATCCAAGACGGATCAGGTGGGGAGAGGTTGCTGGATAAGATTGTGCGAGGTGGGGGTGTGTGTTGCCCAGTGGCTGTGGTTCGTTCCTTCCTCAGTCTCCGCCCAGTTGGGGGTGGCCCCCTATTAATCCATGAAGATGGTTCGGTTATATTCCGGTACCAGTTCCTATCGGTATTTAGGAAGGCGTTGACAGTGTTGGGCATGGATGGGAAGGTGTTCGGGACCCATTCGTTTAGAATAGGGGCGGCGACTGAGGCGGCGAGGTTGGGGCTGGATGTCTCGTGATTAAAGGGATTGGGAGATGGAAGTCTGACAGGTATCGGGGGTACGTGAGGCTGGGGATGGTGGAATAATTGGGGAGGGGGCAGCTGATACAGCTTTGTTTCTCTTGCAGGTCCAGTGAGGTGCTGGGTGATCAGGCACTCTTATGTTTATTGGGCCAGGAAAGCCGCTGCGGTGAAGGGAGACGGCAGTCAACTGGGAATGCCTAGAGAAAGAATTGTGCTAAAATGGTTTGGAATTAGGGGCATGAAGTGGGGGCAATTGGTGGGAAAGGTGGTGGAGTATGCCAGGCTGTTTTCGCCTCCTCAGATTTTGGTAGTCCATTTAGGGGGGAACGATTTGGGTTTTATGTCCCAGAAGGAATTGGTGGATGAGATGAAGTGGGGGTTGGAGAGGTTGCGGCAGCTTTTTCCTGGTTTGATCATAGTGTGGTCAGAAATTGAAAGCCGGGTGGTGTGGAGTTCTGGGGATTTGGGGAGGTTGGAGGCTTCCAGACGGAAGATTAACAGAATGGTGGCTGGTTTTGTCAGGAAGATTGGGGGTGTGGGCTTGAGGCACGTGGAGTTCGAGGGTGAGTCGGGTAGGTGCTTTTATTTAAAGGATGGGGTACACCTGAATGAGGTGGGTTTGCACCTTTTCAATTTCACTCTAAAGGAGGGGATAGAAAAGGCCTTGGCTCTGGGTGGCGGCTCTCACCCGGGGGGTGAGTTGTGGCGGGGTGCTTGCTCTGGTTGGTAGAGGCTTACGCCTGGAATGAGGTAGAGTGGACTTCCTGTTTGAGCAGCAGGGGGTTGGTTTAATGGTGGTAGCCCCTCCCCTGAGGTGGGTGGGGCTTGTGGAATAAATTGAGGGGGGCAAGCACTGTGATTGGTTAAGAAGTTTATGTTATTTATGTTATTTATGTTATTTATGTTTTGGTTATGTAATAATAAATGAGCTGCTGCCTTTTCAATCCCATACAAGGTGTGAAGTGTGTTTTGTTTTGGGGAATGGGGTAAATGACAAACTTGACGATGTGGGGTCAAGGAATAACCCTGAAAGAAAGAATGGCAGAAAGGGTTAAATGACCCCACAAAGAAGCAGGGCATGGGGTGAATTAGAGGGCTAAGGGGCTGAATTAGGAGGGGGGGGTTTAAGAGGCTACAACAGGAAGTAGGAACAGTCACTTTTACAGGAGCAGCACGTGGGAGCATCTCCCACCCTCCCTCCCTAAATTTGGGCTTTTGGTACTTGTCGCAGCAATGGCGGGGTGCTTGCTCTGGTTGGTAGAGGCTTACGCCTGGAATGAGGTAGAGTGGACTTAATGTTTGAGCAGCAGGGGGTTGGTTTAATGGTGGTAGCCCCTCCCCTGAGGTGGGTGGGGCTTGTGGAATAAATTGAGGGGGCAAGCACTGTGATTGGTTAAGAAGTTTATGTTATTTATGTTATTTATGTTATTTATGTTTTGGTTATGTAATAATAAATGAGCTGCGGCCTTTTCAATCCCATACAAGGTGTGAAGTGTGTTTTGTTTTGGGGAATGGGGTAAATGACAAACTTGACGATGTGGGGTCAATAGGCTTGATAACAGGTTTAATACTTATCAGAGCCTGAATAAAATATGAACATCAGGAAAATTAGCAATCTTTCTGTGGAACAAAACTGAAAAAATCTGCCCCTTCAGAGAACCTGCAAATAGGCCCTTATCTAGACCATAGCTTAAAAAACTGCAGAACCCTATGAATTCTGAAAGAATGCCAGGAAAAAACATATACTCCATCAAATAAAAGGCTTTCCAGACCTTGTGATAGATTTTCCTAGGTACGGGCTTATGAGCCTGAATCAGGGTTTTAATAACAGAATCAGAGAAACCCCAATGTCTAAGAACTAAGCATTCAATTTCTATGCCATCAAGTTTAGAAACTTGAAATCTATATGGAAAAATGTATCTGACCACAATGGAAGAGGCCAAGAAGGCCTACATAAATCACAAACATAAACTTTTTTTCTATTTCAAGAGGGACAATGACTTAAAAAGCTAGAAGAACCGCTTAAAGTTATAAAACATTAACAGTTAACCTTGCATCTAGAGGACACCAGACTTCTTGAGCTCATCGAAAAAACATACAAATTTAGAGTAATCTGCTATACCAATTGCAGATAATCTCTAACCACTGATTGCGTCTAGACCAATACAGGGGTCACAAATAGATACCTCCATGCAGTGATCTACTGATGGAAAATAAGACGGATTCCAGGACAGACACACCTTCTGAAATTTATTCTGTGTATTTCCACCAGCAATAAACACATTAGGACAGAATCTTTAATGTCTCCTACAAAAAACACCATTTAAGATGGATATGGCATAGCTAAAATACCATAAATAAGAAGACTGCACTAAAATATCAATCTGATAAGGGACAATTAAGATCCCCTGAACTCTGATTACCGTCAACAATACTACTAGTATCCTATCAAAAAAGGAGCTGCATTCAAACCAAACAGAAAGACCACAATCAATAGTGTACATCTAAGAATGCAAACAATAGTTATCCTTATCTTGTGGATAAGAATGTGCAGGTATAGGTCTTTAAAGTCTGTGAATCAACCCGGTAGGATCAACAGTAAAAATTTACAAATTGTTACCTAGTTTAGACGAAGTACCCTTATAATTTTGTCTTAGATTCTTAAGCCTACAATAGACTGAAAATTCCTTTCGATTTGGCATAAAGATCTTAGTTCAGCCCTGAGACAAATACAGGGACAACCAATACTATATCCTTCAGCCCTGGACACAATAGATAAAAGCAGTCACATTTACAGGAATCCCCTTATTTAAAACAAGCAGCCATAGCTGGATTTAAAAGTACAACCTTCAGCTTCCATGCTAGCCTTGACAATTCCTGCATCATGGGACTCTTCCCAAAGAGGGTTAAGGTTTGCTGATCAACTAGGAGGTCTTTTCTTCTACGAGAAGGAAAACTCCAGATCTCCTAAAGGACAAGGAATAAATAAATAAAAAAAGTACAGTTTATTTCATACTGAAAAAATCTGAATTATAAAAGTATGGAAAAACATATACCAAGTTTTTTAAGCTGTAAATTAAACAAGTATCAGAGTGCACAATACACCTGCATATACTATACAATGGGGGGTAGTTATCAACGTGTCTACTTTTCCTGCCTTCGCCGGCCCAGTACGCCCGCCTAAGCACGCCTCACATCGCCGCCGCGGATCTGCAAAAATTTGCCTAAGTTATCAAAAAAGCTTTCAAAAAGCATCGCACCAAGTACGGGGTGATGAGCAGCGGACTGTGAGAGTTATCACTCATCCGATCTCGCTGCTCTTCGGCTTTTTTACAGCTTTCTTGCTAGCCTGTCACTAAGCACCCACACTAACTACACTGCTCTACCCCCTATACCGGCGCCCCCGGAGCCCCCCGCAACTCATTAAAGTTATTAACCCCTAAACCGCCACTCCTAGACCCCGCCGCAACTCTTATAAATGTATTAACCCCTAAACTGCCGCTCCTAGACCCCGCTGCAACTCTTATAAATGTATTAACCCCCTAAACCGCCGCTCCCGGACACCGCTGCCACCTACATTATACCTAGTAACCCCTATCCTGCCCCCCCATACTGCCGTATTCTATAATAAAGTTATTAACCCCTATCCTGCTGATCCTGCACCTCACCGCAACTAAATAAATAGTTTAACCCCTAAACCGCCGCTCCCTGACCCTGCCGCAACCTATATTAAATTTATTAACCCCTATCCTGCCCCCCCTACACCGTCGCCACCTATAATAAATTTATTAACCCCTATCCTGCACCCCACTGCACCGCCGCCACTGTAATAAAATTATTAACCACTAAACCTAAGTCTAACACTAACCCTAACACCCCCCTAACTTAAATATTAATTAAATAAATCTAAATAATATTTCTATTATGAACTAAATTGATCCTATTTAAAACTAAATACTTACCTATAAAATAAACCCTAATATAGCTACAATATAAATAATAATTATATTGTAGCTATTTTAGGATTTATTTTTATTTTACAGGCAAATTTCAATTTATTTTACCTAGTACAATAGCTATTAAATAGTTATTAACTATTAAATAGCTTACCTAGCTAAAATAAAGAGAAATTAACCTGTAAAATAAAAACTAACCTAAGTTACAATTACACCTAACACTACACAATACTTTAATAAATTATTCCTATTTAAAACTAAATACTTACCTGTAAAATAAACCCTAAGATAGCTACAATGTAATTAATAATTACATTGTAGCTATCTTAGGATTTATATTTATTTTACAGGTAACTTTGTATTTATTTTAGCTAGTTAGAATAGTTATTAAATAGTTATTAACTATTTAATAACTACCTAGCTAAAAGAAAAACAAAATTGCCTGTAAAATAAATCCTAACCTAAGTTACAATTAAACCTAACACTACACTATCATTAAATTAATTACATAAATTACCTACAAATAACTACAATTAAATACAATTACATAAACTAACTAAAGTACAAAAAATAAAAAAAGCTAAGTTACAAAAAATAAAAAAAATAAGTTACAAACATTTTAAAAATATTACAACAATTTTAAGCTACTTACACCTAATCTAAGCCCCCTAGTAAAATAACAAACCCCCCAAAATAAAAAAAATGCCCTACCCTATTCTAAATTAAAAAAGTTCAAAGCTCTTTTACCTTACCAGCCCTTAAAAGGGCCATTTGTGGGGCATGCCCCAAAGAATTCAGCTCTTTTGCCTGTAAAAGAAAAATACAACCCCCCCAACATTAAAACCCACCACCCACATTCCCCTAATCTAACCCAAACCCTACTTAAAATAACCTAACACTATCCCCTGAAGATCATCCTACCTTGAGTCGTCTTCACTCAGCCGAGCAGCGATGGAACCGAAGAGGAGACCCGGAGCGGCAGAAGTTATCCTCCAAGCGGTGCTGAAGAAATCTTCCATCCGATGAAGTGATCCTCCAAGCGGCGCTGAAGAAGTCTTCCATCCGGGCAATGTCATCTTCCAAGAGGTGCTGAAGAAGTCTTCTATCCGGGTGATGTCATCTTCCAAGCGGGGTCTTCAATCTTCATCCCGCCGACGCGGAACATCCAATCAGCCAATCAGATTGAGCTCGCATTCTGTTGGCTGTTCCGATCAGCCAATAGAATACGAGCTCAATCTGATTGGCTGATTCAATCAGCCAATCAGATTTTTCCTACCTTAATTCCGATTGGCTGATAGAATACTATTAGCCAATCGGAATTGAAGGGACTCCATCTTGGATGACGTCCCTTAAAGGAGCCTTCATTCGTTGGTAGTCCGTCGGGAAAGAAGGATGTTCCGCGTCGGCGGGATGAAGATTGAAGACCCCGCTTGGAAGATGACATCGCCCGGATAGAAGACTTCTTCAGCACCTCTTGGAAGATGACATCGCCCGGATGGAAGACTTCTTCAGCACGGCTTGGAGGATCACTTCATCGGATGGAAGATTTCTTCAGCGCCGCTTGGAGGATAACTTCTGCCGCTCCGGGTCTCCTCTTCGGTTCCATCGCTGCTCGGCTGAGTGAAGACGACTCAAGGTAGGATGATCTTCAGGGGATTAATGTTAGGTTATTTTAAGGGGGGTTTGGGTTAGATTAGGGGTATGTGGGTGGTGGGTTTTAATGTGGGGGGTTTTATTTTTCTTTTACAGGCAAAAGAGCTGAATTCTTTGGGGCATGCCCCACAAATGGCCATTTTAAGGGCTGGTAAGGTAAAAGAGCTTTGAACTTTTTTAATTTAGAATAGGGTAGGGCATTTTTTTATTTTGGGGGGGTTTGTTATTTTATTAGGGGTCTTAGATTAGGTGTAAGTAGCTTAAAATTGTTGTAATATTTTTTAAATGCTTGTAACCTATTTTTTTTATTTTTTTTAACTTAGCTTTTTTTTGTACTTTAGTTAGTTTATGTAATTGTATTTAATTGTAGTTATTTGTAGTTAATTTATTTAATTTATTTAATGATAGTGTAGTGTTAGGTTTAATTGTAACTTAGGTTAGGATTTATTTTACAGGTAATTTTGTATTTCTTTTAGCTAGGTAGTTATTAAATAGTTAATAACTATTTAATAACTATTCTAACTAGCTAAAATAAATACAAAGTTACCTGTAAAATAAATATAATTCCTAAAATAGCTACAATGTAATTATTAATTACATTGTAGCTATCTTAGGGTTTATTTACAGGTAAGTATTTAGTTTTAAATAGGAATAATAAGTATAGTGTAGTGTTAGGTGTAATTGTAGCTTAGGTTAGTTTTTATTTTACAGGTTAATTTCTCTTTATTTTAGCTAGGTAAGCTATTAAATAGTTAATAACTATTTAATAGCTATTGTACCTAGTTAAAATAAATTGAAAGATGCCTGTAAAATAAAAATAAATCCTAAGATAGCTACAATATAATTATTATTTATATTGTAGCTATATTAGGGTTTATTTTAAAGGTAAGTATTTAGTTTTAAATAGGATTAATTTAGTTCATAATAGAAATATTATTTAGATGTATTTAATTAATATTTAAGTTAGGGGGTGTTAGGGTTAGTGTTAGACTTAGGTTTAGGGGTTAATAAATGTATTATAGGTGGCGACGGTGTAGGAGGGGCAGATTAGGGGTTAATACATTTAATATAGGTTGAGGCAGGGTCCGGGAGCGGCGGTTTAGGGGTTAATACATATATTATAGTTGCGGTGGGCTCCGGGAGCGGCGGTTTAGGGGTTAATATGTATAGAGTAGCTTGCGGTGGGCTCCGGGAGCGGCGGTTTAGGGGGTTATACATTTATTTAGTTGCAGCAGTGTAGGGGGACAGATTAGTGGTGTTTAGACTCGGGGTACATGTTAGGGTGTTAGGTGCAAACTTAGGAAGTGTTTCCCCATAGGAAACAATGGGGCTGCGTTAGGAGCTGAACGCTGCTTTTTTGCAGGTGTTAGGTTTTTTTTCAGCTCAAACTGCCCCATTGTTTCCTATGGGGGAATCATGCACAAGCACGTTTTTGTACTTTTGCTATGGTCAGACTCCCATTGATTCCTATGGGATCCGCCGCCTCCAGGGTGGCGGTTTGAAAACCAGGTACGCTGGGCCGGAAAAGTGCCGAGCGTACCTGCTAGTGTTTTGATAACTAGCAAAAGTAGTCAGATTGTGCCGCACTTGTGTGCGGAACATCTGGAGTGACGTAAGAATAGATCCGGATCGAAGTTTACGTCACAAAATTCTACTTTTGCCGGTCTCTAGCCTTTGATAACTAAGGCGAATCAGCCTCGCCACAAATATGCTGCGGAATTCCAGCATATTTGAGGTTGACGGCTTGATAACTAGGCCCCAATATGTACAATTTCAGTATGTAATTTGGCCTGACTGTTAGACAAGCACTATATAAGATAATTGGATATACCACTGATACTGATAAAAGCATGTTCAAAAAAGCAGAGATTGCAATTACTAAAACATTTACAAAGTTAAAAAAAACTTAGTACATCACTATTAAAAATATACATGGTTAAAATTCAGTATCTACATCATAAAACCTTTGTGTATAGACATAAACTACACATATAATAGGTATAACAGAGCTTCCAATAAATATTTTCTCTAGAGGATCTTCATTGTTACACTGAGAACTGTAGAAAACCTGTATGACTGCATTTGGAATTTAAACATGCAGTGTAATATGTATAATAAGACATATACCTACATTGGCATAGATTAAACTATTGTGTATACTAAATAATAGTAAGGGAATATAATTTATTCAATGCTCCATAGATACAAAGGTCTACATATAAACAAACATGATGTGCACTGATGTACATGCAGTAGACATATGCAACCTATGTAGAATTGTAAGAAAATATTTTCCTGTACATACATATAAACAGATATCCAATTAAGAATTATATGTAGGAAGATAACAACACATAACATATGTGAACTAACAATTTTAAAGTACCCTAAGCATCATACAACCAAAACAGGCATGGAACAAACATGAAACAAACTGAGGATAGCCCCACATCGGATCGTTACCGGATCGGGGTGATTGACTTTACCTGCAAAGACAGCATAATATAGCTGACAGTCTGGTTATCATGGCAACCCTCATATAAACAACCTCCATGATCACAGCGGGGTAGTGGCTGGAACAGCCAATTACATCCTAATCAGGCCTGGTCCTCAGATGCAAAAAGATCTCCAATTTAAGGCAAGAAACCTAAGGGCATCAAAAACATACAAATATAGTTAAAGCAAAACAAAACACAACAATACAAATGTAACATTAAAAATAACAAACAGAACGAGGCTCCAAAATCATAACAGAAGGTTATCATGCCAAACCCTATGCTCATAAACCAACTGACCACTAGCATTAGGTTACACAAAGAGAGGAAAAAAGGGAAAACACAAAAAACAAAATCATGAGCAAAAACAATACAAATACCAAAATAAAGCAAAAAGACCAAAAGTAAAGAAATTCATAAAAATAAATAAATAAATACACATAAAAACCCCACATAAACCACAGCAACAGCAATTGTGCCTGTGAGTGGAGTATCCACTCACGGGCACAATTCAAAATATGTCCTCACAGGAAGCAATGCCAATCCAGGTGTGAATTCATGCCATTCGGGGCAATAGTACATGGTCAGAAATGGTATTCTTAAAGGGACACTGAACCCAAATTTTTTCTTTCATGATTCAGATAGAGCATGACATTTTAAGCAACTTTCTAATTTACTCCTATTATCAAATTTTATTTATTCTCTTGGCATCTTTATTTGAAATGCAAGAATGTAAGTTTAGATGCCAGCCCATTTTTGGTGAACAACCTGTGTTGTCCTTGCTGATTGGTGGATAAATTCATCCACCAATAAAAAAAGTGCTGTCCGGAGTACTGAACTAAAAAAAAAAGCTTAGATTCCTTCTTTTTTAAATAAAGATAGCAAGAGAACGAAAAAAAATTGATAATAAGAGTAAATTAGAAAGTTGCTTAAAATTGCAGGCTCTATCTGAATCACGAAAGGAAAAAATTTGGGTTCAGTGTCCCTTTAAGGTTAACCACCGTATGTCCTTTCTGGACAAAATGTCTGGCCCACCGGTTGGTCTGAGGTCCCTTTCTGTATTGCCAATCTTATGGCTGACCTCTGATTGGCCATTCTAGTCCTCAAATCATCTGTGGGTTTCCCTACGTAGAAAAGGCCAGATGGACAATGTAGGAGTTAAACCACATGCGTGGTAGTGCAGGTAAGTCTGTACTTGTATTTGTACCTCATTTTCTTGGTTGGATGTGTGAAATAAAGGCCATCTTTATGTAGAGCAACAATTCTTTTTTTCAGATCCTCAGAGAGTTCTTTGCAATTGAGGTGCCATGGTTGTACTCCAGTGACCAATAAAAGAGAGTGTTAGAGCGATAACACCAAATTTAACACACCTGCTGCCCCATTCACACCTGAGACCTGGGTAACACTAATGTCACATGACACTGGGGAGGGAAAAATGGCTAATTGGGCCCAATTGGGGTTTACTCACTTTTGTTGCCAACGGTTTAGACATTAATGGCTGTGTGTTGAGTTATTTTGAGGGGGCAGCAAATTTATACTGTTATACAGGCTGTACATTCACTACTTTACATTGTAGCAAAGTTTAATTTCTTCAGTTTTGTCACATGAAAAGATATAATAAAATATTTATAAAAATGTGAAGGGTGTACTCTCTTTTGCGAGATAGTGTATATATATATATATATATATATATATATACAGTAATATATTATTATATATATATATATATATTTATTTGACTCTGCTGCACAGAAGTTTCTTGTGTAACAAATTTCAGATTTCAGGAAAAGGTTGGGAAATAATTCCTTATAGGAAGTAGACGGTTGTGGCTGATTTGCAAGTACACAGATTTGACAAAGTTGTATAACCTGGCACTGGAACAGATGGGTATAGTACACATAATAGAACAGAGAGAGGATTAACAACAGCAGATTTTTCTCAAATAGTAATACAAACAACAGTGGTGACATATTTTGTTGCATAATACCTTGTAAAACAATGACACAAGATATACACAAATAATGAAAGCCCAAGCTGCAGGCTTAAAATGCTAAACAACCCATCCTGGCAGCTCTTTGCAATAGTACTCACCCCTTCTTGTAACTAAATCCAAGATTAGATGCAACAAAAAGGCCCAGACCTCTACATTGCTTCTCACTACTGAAGCAGGCCTTAGACTGTTCTGAAAAAAAGAAAGTTGGGGGAGTGGACTAATGGCCAGTGTGAGGCCTAAACTTAAAAAACTAAATATGGCAAAAAAACAGCGTTTTTTTGTACTGGGCATAATAATAATTAAAACCCCATAAAAACATATCTCCTGCAATGCCAGAGAATGTATAATTAAATTGCTAACTGCACAAAGCAGTTACCAGATTTCTTAAAGTACAAAAGACCTATTTTTAGAAAGGTGCCAAATATTTCCACAGATCTGCCAGAGAGTTATTACAGCCTTTTAGTATTGTCTGTAGTGTTTTTAAGCATAATAAAGTATGCAGAAACCTGCAAAATAAGAGCAAAGTGTGTAATGAGGAGAAACAGCGTGATTCCCCTTGCTATGTTGAACCTGTGTGGGAGTACCTAAAAAAAGGCCTCTGGTGATGAGTGGCTAAGGTAAGGTACTTTTCTGCAAAAACACCCCTCCACCGGCTTACGAGGCATGTAGTCGCAGCAGTATCCAGTACAGTGCCCATCCAGTGCCGATACAGTAAATACCTGAATCCTACAGGAGGAGGCTGCAGGACAAGTACCCACAACACCTGAGGGTAGCTATGACGGAAGTCACCTAGGGAAATACTGTGCACATAACAGGGAAGCACTTGTAGAGTAAGTAAAATCTGAACTGGACCTTTTATTCTTGTTTGAAGGTGGGAGAGCAGCTAACACAGGATACTGCAGCATTTAAAAAAAAAAAAAAAAGTTTACTCGTCCACTAGCAAAACAAGCAGCAGACAGCAAACACCAGTACTTAAACAGCAGAGGTTATGGAATAGGAGAATATTTGTGCTCTATAAATGGAGGCAAAAGATAAGTCCTGTGGCCAATTAAGAGAGTTTATGAAAAAATGTCCCATTAGGTTGAAAAAATAATCATAAAATATACCCCATAACCAGGCCTCAATTAAAGACTGAAAACCCCTCTCTCTGAAGTATCAAATTGCACATCTTCCTTCTTCAACAACCTCCAGCTGAGGCAAAGTAAAGACTGAGGTATGTGTTGTTGGAGGTGTTTACACAGCTCGTTTGGGGTTTGAGTACTCTTTGCCTCCTCCTAGTGGTAAAGTAAATTATCGTTGGACTCTCATCACTTGTGTAAAAAAAAAAGTTAGACAGAAGATCAAAACATGCTTTAAACAATACAAATTTTCCCTCAAAATATGATAATCAGTTTGTTAATTTTCTGATGCACTTATGTAAATATTTAAGAAATGTTGGTTAGACAATCATCATCAACATTCTGCATTAGTCACTTATATTTTGCTTTTATAAAGTTCTGTAAAAAATTAACTAAGGCTGTTTTTTGCAGTTTTTAACATTTACCAAAATAGAGTGGATCAAAAACCTGATATTTATGTTATATCTCATTATGCTATATCACATTTAGGGCCAGATTACAAGTGGAGTGCTAACAGTTACATGCAAGCGATAAGGAGTTTTTCACGGGTGTTTGCGCTCATCGGGTTTACCACTGGTATTACAAGTTGAAAGTAAACACGATTGCTTGAGCGCAATCGTGATTTATGCTAGAATGATTACCACGTCCTCAGAGCTCTGGTGCACAAAAACACATAAAAAAATACATTACTAAGTACAGTTACATACACAATAACAACATCTAATAAAATTATTAAAAAAATATTGCACACAAAAGTTATAAGGGTTCAAAGATATGAGGTATCAGGTGTTAGAATAAAAAGGCAGAAAAAACTATATATATATATATATATATATATATATATATATATATATATATATATAGTAAAGAATGGGGATGCACTCACCAGGATTTCCAAAGTTAGCTTTAATGAAACGTTTTGGGGTGTTACCCCCTTTGTCAGACAATACAAAATAACAATACATAACCTACTTACCACCGTGCCTTTAAACTAACCTAAGTTAGTTACAGTTACAGGTCATCACCTTTGATGCCACTCCAACAATCAGCAATCAACAGGTGTAGACTCCCACTGCCCTCCCAGTGTATGTGACTACCATAAACATATTAACTAAAAGTGAACACCAAGTGCCCTATCTTAATAAAAGAACCACATAACAAAAATGTGTACATAGCAATGCTCACAAAAGGTTAAAGGAGCAGTGAAAAACTCGAGTTGAAGGCAGAAAAGATTCTACTACAGAAAAACCAAGAACCTACAAACAGTGGACAGTTAGGGATTCTGCTTCAGAGGGAGAAAATGCCCCACAGCCTAGAAAAACAACATGGTAACTGAGGCTCAAGGGGTAGTTCCCACGGTCAAAAAAAACGGGGGAGGCTGAGACCCCACCCCAGATGTGGGGGGTACAAAGAAAAAGCCACCCAGCCACCCGCGGTAATGAAGAATAACATTGTGATCAACCTCAGCTCTTACATGCTCTCAGATACGGAAAATGACATTTTGAACAAAGGACTATGTTTTATCCCAACACAAAAGACAGGTCATTTCGAATTATATATTGACCTACAAAAATTTCATGGTAATATGAGACTGAGGGAATTTTTTCCCAGTAAACAAGTAATGGAACAACCACTGAGGGCATCATCTAAATTCGACCCTGTCAGCAACAGTCAGCAAAGGGAATACTACAACACATAACAACCTCAGTGGTGTTGAAATACTTGCATTCAATAAATTGGCCCATCAAACCAACATTGTGATTCGCCAGGCAGACAAGGGAGGTGCGATTGACCTACAAAACTATGAGGACTACAAGGAAGAAATTATGAAACACTGAAAACGATACTGAAACTTATACACGACTCAAAGCGGATCCTGTCAAAAGCTTCAAGGCAAGGATTGATACTTACCTGACTGCTGTCCTCCAATGAAGGCTACTTGGACAAAATTAAATTGGATTACTTGATTACGCAGTTTTCCTAGAACCCCGGTACTGTATACCTTACCAAAGAATCATAAAAGCCTGATCTCTTCCTCCCCGGCATTGTATCGGCAATAGGTTCAATACTATAGCCTATTGCTAAGTATCTTGACGGACTACTGCAGCCAGTGGTGTTAATATGGAATCATCCCTACTTGATTCACAGGCACTACTGAAAACAATCAAAGAACTACCACCCCTTGATGAAAATGACTTGCTTGTCACACATGATGTGACAAGCCTCTACACTGTAATTCCCCACCAGGAGGGACTGCAAGCAGTACACAGACAGCTTGGCAAGTATCCATATATAGGACCCCCTATGGAGATTCTAATTAACCTTCTGGAATTCTGCCTCACTATGAACTACTTTAAAACACCACTTTTACCTACAGAGAATGGGGACAGCGATGGGGTCCAATGTGGCCCCATCTTACGCCAACTTGTATATGGCAGAATTTGAAACCAACGACACAGAATTATTCAAAGATGAATGTATACTATTCTACAGATGTTACATTGATGATTTAGGGTTGATCTGGAGAGGGCAACAGAGCAACATTGACATATGGGTTCAGAACCTGAATAATGCCAACCTGGCACTCAAGTTTCATAAATGGAGACAGATTATAGAATGAGTTCACTTCTGAAAAGTACACTCTATAGAAAGGAGACTGATAGAAACTCCTGCTCTTATTTATCAGTGGCCACCCACCATTGCTCAAGAGATCCCTGCCTAAGTCCAGATTTAAAAGGGGTCCAAGAAACAACTCGGATGAGGAGAGAGCCCAACAGCAGATGGAAGAAATGTACAAAAGATTCCAGAACAGAGGGGTACCCGTCGAGATCCTTGATCAACAGTTGATGGAGTTGGACACCCCAAAACTCATGGACTACGCACACAAGCAACAAATCATGCCTTAGAGATTCTTTGAACAAGCCCTGGGACATCGTGAAGAGTGATCTAGCGTTGCCTTTCAAAAATATGGTACCACCACGCATGGGCTTTCGAAGAGTCACATCACTAAGGGACATGCTGGTAAAGACAAAACCCCCGTCCTTGTTATCAGAAGAAGTACTGGTTGGAGAAAAGGAAACCAGGTTGTTTTCAGATGTCTAGGTTGCCACAACCTGCAGCACCTTTCAGACAGGAACTTACTTCACTCATCCCACCAAGAAGATGAAGTACAAACATAGATATTGCCTGACATGCACAACCACATACATTGTATACATACTCCACTGTACCTGTGGACTGTTTTACGTGGAAAAAAAATCTGATGATTTGAGGACACAAATGGCCTACCCCAGATCGTCTATGTGTATGGCTATTCCGAAGGAACATCAGGACCAACCAGTGGCAAGACACTTTATCCAAAAAGGACATACAGTGATTGATTTAAAATACACCATTATCGACCATGTACCACCTTTATCTAGAGGTGGGGACAGAGGGAAAATTATTCTGAAAAAGAGAAGCTAGGTGGACCCACAGATTCGACACCCTGCCCTGAACGGCCTAAATGTCATCTAGATGGCATTGTTTTCTGTAAAGCTACATGGCAACTATGCATTTATTGATTTGTACATGTTTTAGAATCTATTCTTTAGTTCTATGACCCTCTTTATGCATGTATTTACACTTAGGTATTTGTACTTTTCTTGTTCTCTGCTTATCCTTTTTATTTACTCTTTTTCACTTTTCTTTTTTTTTATTACTTATTTAATTACTAAGTCACATACTTAGTTGCTTTGGCAACATAGGGCGGTATTGGCACATTTTGCAATGCTTTACCATATATGGGGTTTCCATACGATACTATGTACTTTTCCCCTTCCCTTCTCTCCCTCCCCCCTCCCTGGTTTTACTTGCATAGTTTTTCATTTTGTACATGTTTTCCCAGTATGCCAGTATCATCTAGTCTAGGGTTTTATTGCTAATGTATATTCTACCCCTATGAACATCAAGGAAGAATGGTATAAAGGATACCAGACTTCCCAAAGTATGCACTTACAGGCACTCTGGGTCTAAAACTATGGGTTGGGATTCCTCAACAGGATATTAAAATATAACTTTTATTGGTATTAGAATTAAAAAACCAAAATTGTTTGGTTAATACATACACAATTAAAATGTGCTCCAGTGCCCAAATCAGTGTAATAAATTCCACGTTAGATCACAATTTATGATAATTCGGCCTGAATAAATTCACCAGTAATAGTGATCTAAATAATCCAGTAAATCAACTAGGTAATGGTTACCACTATAGTATTAATCTAGATAATAGAGCTAATGTAGAAGTTCTAATCCAGGTAGTGTAATCTCAGCTTAATAGACTTATGCTATCATCGTTAAGTGTACAGTATAATGGGTGATATCAAAGTTATGAGTATTTTATATTAATAATAACTATCAAAGAATAGGGGTAATAGTGAATTAAATATTCACAAAAAAGGATTTGATCAGTTATAACCTGGCCTATAAATTTAGACTGGGTATTTGTAAAATAGAATGTGTGCGTGCTTGGTGCTACTATAGTTTTCTATATTTCATTAGGCGCATATTCCTAGAAGTTGGAATACGGTTATTGTCAAGATAAACATAGTTCTGTGTCGCCCAGACCTCCAATCTAGCCAATTATGTTCAGTTAGAGTTATTGAATAATTTAACCCTGGTTAGTCAATACAGCAAATGCTGCAGAAATACTATGGCTCATATTAATCGGTCTTCCTAAATTTTGGGCATACTCTCCATAGAAAACTGATCTACAATTATTCTGGCGCCTCCCAGATTATATTGATTGATAAATGTCCTAAGGTTTATTCACAGTACCATAGGTTATTAGGGGGTTAATATACAGCAAAATTGCCAGTGTGTGGGAGGTTAAAAATTAGTTTGCCTTGTGGCACAGCCAATGTTATGATTCACAAGTATTACAATTCTCATTCATTGGTCTGTAAAATCTTGTGGTACACGTTCATTCATATACTGGGTTTATAATTCTAGTTAAGTTTGGCACAACCCACTTTCAATAAATGCTTTCTATGATTCAGTTTGTGTTAGGTATCAGCGGTATAACATCTAATCATATCGAAAGCTCTGAAAGCTGTGTTTGTAGTTAATGTTAGGTCTGGCACAACCCAGATTATATGAAAAAAGCTAACTGTCCATTAGTTTCTAATACGAATCACCATTGTAACACACATTCATTCCCAACATTCGATTTGACAATAAAAGTAAATATAGTCTGGCACAACCCAGGTTTTATAAATAATGATTATCTTACAGTTTATGGTTAATTCGCAACTGTGTTACAAGTTAATATATAAGTTTCAGTTTGAGCGCCGTGTGGCACAGCAAACGCTGTGACTATCAGGCAGTATCAATCACACTCATAAGTCTGTAAGGTCTTACAATGCACGCTCATTCATAGCAACGGTTTGGTAGTTTAAGTTAAAACTGGCACAACCCAGTTACTATACAGTATCAACGGCGTAGCATATAATTATTGAAAAGACTTAGTTAGCAATTAATGAAATAAAGTCTGGCACAACCCAGGCTGTTGAATATAACTTGTTATTGTATATAAAGTAAGAAAGGTATATTAACTATAAGCACCGTGTAAAAAGTCCCTATTCGGTACACTGACCCAATAGGTCAAATGTCTATGATAGCTCTGTAGTTGCGGTAAACCCTACACTCCACATATTTAGCGGTACTGGCTTGTTTAAAATACAAAAGAAAATGGAGCGTGAACAAGTTCAACACTCTCCCCTGACGCGTTTCGCCCGATTGAGCATGCTGATATTGTTTTGTACATAGACGTGGGGTTTGGGTGTGGAGTAGCATCTTGTTGACGTTGTTTATGTTATTGGTATCTTGACTTTGATGCCTTACGCATACTTTTCAGTCCTACCGTTTGTATTTAACATGCCCCTGGGCTCTACCATGTAGTCTAGGCCCCTTGATTGGCTCACAAGGTCACACCTCCAGACCGGACAGTATTAGACATCCTGATAGCCTGGCACTTGAGGGGTGCATTGCGTACCGAGCTATACGGCTTGTTTACTAATTACTGGCCAATTTTGTAATTATATTATGTATAGTGCTACAAGGTATTGTGCAATTTGACTGATTGTGTTCATTTACATATTATGCTGTATGTTATTCTGGGTGATTGGCTGTCTTGTCTGGGGGTTGGGCACTCCTTCATGTTGCAGTACCGTTGATTGGCCATATCATGCCTTGCCCAGTATTGGGAGCTGTTGTTGCTAGTTTTGGTTGCTATGACAACCATCCACAAGCCATAATCAGATTAAAGCACATATGGCTTATCAGGGACTGATATCACAGTTTCCCAAAAAGGTTTTTCACTGCTCCTTTAACCTATTGTGAGCATTGCTATGTACACATTTTTGCTATGTGGTTCTTTTATTAAGATAGGGCACTTGGTGTTATCTTTTAGTTAATATGTTTATATGATTAGGTAGTCACATACACTGAAAGGGCAGTGGGAGTCTACACTTGTTGATTGCTGATTGTGGGGAGTGGCATCAAAGGTGATGACCTGGAACTGTATCACTTAGGTAAGTTTTAAAAGGTGGGTAAGTAGGTTGTGTTTTGTTTATTTTGTATTGTCTGACGAAGGGGGGGTAACACCCTGAATCGTTAAATTAAAAGGTAACATTGGAAATCCTAGCGAGTGCATCCCATTCTTTACTACTATCAATACTATGGAAGCACCCTTGGTGGATGATATGTTAACCATGAGTGCTGGCCTGCCTGCTGCTATATATATATATATATATCTATATCTATATCTATATCTATATCTATCTATCTATCTATCTATCTATCTATCTATCTATATATATATATATATATATATATATACTGTATGTTTATATGTGTGTACATATGTATTGGTATGTGTATATATGTATTTACAGACATATAAACACATATAAATATATTGTACACCTACACTACAGGGGAGTGCAGAATTATAGGCAAATGAGTATTTTGACCACATCATCCTCTTTATGCATGTGTCTGTCTCCAAGCTGTATAGGCTCAAAAGCCTACTACCAATTAAGCAATATTAGGTGATGTGCCTCTCTGTATGAGAAGGGGTGTGGTCTAATGACATCACACCCTATATCAGGTGTGCATAATTATTAGGCAACTTCCTTTCCTTGGCAAAATGGATCAAAAGAAGGACTTGACAGGCTCAGAAAAGTAAAAAATAGTGAGATATCTTGCAGAGGGATGCAGCACTCTTAAAATTGCAAAAGCTTCTGAAGTGTGATCATCGAACAATCAAGCGTTTTCATTCAAAATAGTCAACAGGGTCAGCAAGAAAGCGTGGTGGAAAAAAACCAAAGCGCAAAATAACTGCCCATGAACTGAGAAAAGTCAAGCGGTGCAGCTGCCAAGATGCCACTTGCCACCAGTTTGGCCATATTTCAGAGCTGCAACATCACTGGAGTGCCCAAAAGCACAAGGTGTGCAATACTCAGAGACATGGCCAAGGTAAGAAAAGGCTGAAAGACGACCACCACTGAACAAGACACACAAGCGGAAACATCAAGACTGGGCCAAGAAATATCTGAAGACTGATTTTTCTAAGGTTTTATGGACTGATGAAATGAGAGTGAGTCTTGATGGGCCAGATGGATGGGCCCGTGGCTGGATTGGTAAAGGGCAGAGAGCTCCAGTCCCGCCTCAGACGCCAGCAAGGTGGAGGTGGAGTACTGGTTTGGGCTGGTATCATCAAAGATGAGCTTGTGGGGCCTTTTTTGGGTTTGAGGATGGAGTCAAGCTCAACTCCCAGTCCTACTGCTCAGTTTCTGGAAGACACCTTCTTCAAGCAGTGGTACAGGAAGAAGTCTGCATCCTTCAAGAAAAAACATGATTTTCATGCCAGGACAATGCTCCATCACACGCGTCCAAGTACTGGCAAGAAAGGGTATAAAAGAATAAAATCTAATGACATGGCCTCCTTGTTCACCTGATCTGAATCCCATTGAGAACCTGTGGTCCATCATCAAATGTGAATTTACAAGGAGGGAAAACATTACACCTCTCTGAACAGTGTCCTGGGAGGCTGTGGTTGCTGCTGCGCGCAATGTTGATGGTGAACAGATCAAAACACTGACAGAATCCATGGATAGGCAGGCTTTTGAGTGTCCTTGCAAAGAAAAGTGGCTATATTGGTCACTGATTTGTTTTTGTTTTGTTTTTGAATGTCAGGAAATGTATATTTGTGAATGTTGAGGATGTTATATATGGTTTCACGTGGTAAAAATAAATAATTGAAATGGGTATATATTTGTTTTTTGTTAAGTTGCCTAATAATTATGCACAGTAAGGGCTCCATGTACTAAGCCGTCAATTCATCCGTCATTTTAGACGCTGGATAAACTCGCCGTTACTCGCCACGTGGCGAAATGGTGTCCGCTGTCACTATGTACTAATAATCCCCAATAAATAGACAAGTCTAGGCCCGCCGCGAGCAGGTGGCGGATTATTGATAAATTTGACGCCTCGCTCCGCCGCGACTAAGCTGATGTACTTAACTTTCAGTTGAATTGTCTGGCCAATTATTAACACGTGAACATGCAAGGTTGTCACGTACATCATAGTAGTCGCTGGAATAGAATTTTGCTCCTATAAAAGTTCAACTTATCTAAACAACTTTATTATTGTTCAAAATTTTTTGAAAGAGTGTTAACAAGAGCGATAACAGATAACAGAGTGATAACAAATATTTTTGTAATATTTATTTACAATTTGGATATGCTTCATCTGGATCTGATAATATATAAATATTAATATAAAAATAATTATAAAGATTGACAACTATACAATACAAATTTAAAATATAGAATTACTCTTTAATTACAGTCGACAAATTTGGCACAATTTATGTTCATGGAAATGAGAGACAAATTAGACGCCAGTTATGCTGTACAATGCTGATATTACTGCCTTTTATATATGTCTAGACTGGCGTCTAGATTGACTTTCCTATTGTTTTGCAAAAATACGAGGTGGGAGCGGAAATTGTAGCCCGAGCGGAACAAATAGATTTTTAGTACATTCGTTTTTGGCGAGTTGGTGGTCAAATGTGTCTAATTACAGTGAAAAATGGAGACGTAGCGAGGGTTTGGCGGATAAGTACGCTCGCAATTTTAAAGTGCGAGTTTTGAACATAGTTGACGACTTTGTACATTCAGTTTGCAAGTTTTTGACGCGAGATTTGTTGCGGGTAGCTCGCTGACTGCTTAGTACATGGTGCCCTAATAGTCACCTGCACACACAAATATCCCCCTAAAATAGTTATAACAAAAAACAAACTAAAAACTACTTCCAAAACTATTCAGCTTTGATAATTAATGAGTTTTTGGGTTCATTGAGAACATGGTTGTTGGTTCAATAATAAAATTAATCCTCAAAAATACAACTTGCCTAATAATTCTGCGAACTCCCTGTATATAGACATATATATGTGTATTGGAGCCCTTTGCAGTTAAGTTGATGAAAATATGTAAAAACATATTTATGAAATATTCATCATTACTATCATAGCATTTGTAACGCGTACGTCGGTGTTGCCAGTTGCGCACGCAATCTCAATAGAATGTTGGCTGCGCAAGGCAGCCAAAAGAATGTTGGCTGCGCGCACAGCCAAAAGAAGCCACCTGGATGCAGAAAAGCTGCATCCCTGTGGTTTCCGAAAATGGCAGGGTGGAGAAAGAATCCACCTGGATGTAACGTAGGCAAACCCAAAGCCTTAAAAAAAAAACACGCAACCACCATGTAACTGCCCGCAAGAAATAAATAAAAAACATCTAGCCACCCGCACGAAATATAACAAAACAAACCTAACCGCCCGCACAAAGTATAAAAAAAAAAAACCTAACCTACTGCACGAAGTACTAACAAACACCTAAACTGCAAACCCTTACCTTACAAAATAATAAAGTAATTAACCCCTAATCCGCAAATAACAATTACAATTTTAAACCCTTAACCGTGAACCCCTCGCATTACAATAAACATAATTAACCTATTTAACCCTTAAAACCGACAAAACCTCACATAGCAATAAACCTAATCAACCCAATAATCCTAAACCACCAACCCCCAAACATCGCTATAAACCTAATTAACCTATTAACCCCTACACCCCCAGAAAAACCCCCACATCGCAATAAACCTAATTAACCTATTAACTCCTAAACCGCCAACCCCCACAACACATATAACTAATTTAATTACTAAGCCCCCTAACCTAACACCCTCTAAATTAACCCCATACTAAGTTACACTTAAAGGGACACGAACCCGATTCTTTTTTCTTTCTTGATTCAGATAGAGCATGCAATTTTAAGCAACTTTCTAATTTACTCATATGATCAATTTTTTCTTTGTTCTGTTGCTATCCTTATTTGAAAAATAAGGCATCTAAGCTATTTTTTGGTTCAGTACCCTGGACAGCACCTGTTTATTGGTGGGTGAATTTATCCACCAATCAGCAAGAACAACCCAGTTTGTTCACCAAAAATGGTCCGACATCTAAACATACATTCTTGCATTTCCAATAAAGATACCAATAGAGTAAAGAAAATGTGATAATAGGAGTAAATTAGAAAGTTGCTTAAAATTGCATGCTCTATCTGAATCACAAAAGAAAAAAATTGGGTTTCAGTGTCCCTTTAAATAAAACCTAACATTAAATTAAAAAAAAAAAATAAACTTAAATTACAAAAAATAATAAACTCTAAAATTACATTTTTTTTTTTTATCCAAAAATAAAAAAATTAAACCTAATCCCTATGAAAATAAAAAAGACCTCCAAAATAAAAACACCCCCTAAACTAAACTACCACCCCCTAAACTAAACTTCGCTCCGGATGAAGATAGAAGATGATGGAGCCGCCTGGAAGAAGACCTTCTCCGCCGGACTTCAGGAACGGTGAGTACCTATTTGTGGCTCAGTGTTAGGATTTTTTTTATTATTTGGGATTAATGGGCTGGAAAGAGCTGAATGCCCTTTTAAGGGATAATGCCCATACAAATGCCCCTTTAGAGGCAATGGGTAGTTTAGGTTTTTTTAGTGTTAGTTTTTTTTATTTTGGGGGGTTTGGTATTTTGGGGGGGGGTTTGGTGGGTGGGGTTTTTTTAATGTTAGGGGTAATTGTTCATTTGTTTAGGTAAAAGAGCTGTTTAACTTAGGGCAATGTCCTACAAAACCCCTTTTAAGGGCTATTGGTAGTTTAGTATTAGGAGGTGTTTTATTTTTATAGGGGTATTAGTTTAGGTTTACATTTTTTATTTTGGATAGCTTTGTTTATTTTTTTCTGTAATTTTACATTTTTTAATTTTTGTAATTTTAGCTTTGGGGGTTGTAGTTTTTTTTTTAAATAGACTGCCCTCTAGGTAGGCGTATTGCCTAATATGTAATAAAGTGTTATACTGTGTATTTACAGTAAATATTTCACATTCCAATGTTCTTCACATAGCAGAATATGTTCTATGTATTTATAAATTGATATTCCTATATATATATATATATCTGTATATATCTATACCTATATATAATCATATATATATTTATATATACAGTATACACATACTGTGTGTGTGTATATATATAATTATATATATATAGTATATATATCTATATATATATATATATACATACAGTATCTCACAAAAGTGAGTACACCCCTCACATTTTTGTAAATATTTTATTATATCTTTTCATGTGACAACACTGAATAAATGACACTTTGCTACAATGTAATGTAGTGAGTTTACAGCCTGTACAACAGTGTAAATTTGCTGTCCCCCTCAAAAATAACTCATATATATACTGTATATAAATAGATCATTCATACTTGACACTAATGATCTTATCAGACTGTTGATGGAGGTCCAAACCAGGTGGGGGATGTATTGTTGACTCTTGATATCAACAATTTGTATATGATCATCCCACATCAAGAGGGATTAAGAGCAGTAAAGGAACACCTGCTTGGAAACCAAAACCATTGTGAGTCCACCTATTTAATATTTATTGTCAATTATTGATGTCTGCCTTAATAAGAACTACTTTAGATTTGAAGACAAATTTTTACTTACAGATATCGGGAACAGTCACATATGGCCCCTGACTATGCAAACTTATTTTTGTCCTCCTTTGAAAATTAATATCTTTGCAATATCAGTGACCAATCAATAATCTTCTTTAAAAGATATAACAATGATTTATTTCTCATTTGGAGAGGAGGGCGTGATAAACTTGAACAATAGTTGAATACCTTCAATAATACTAACACCACTGTCAGATTTGAAACTTAATGTGGGGGAACATAACATTATTTTTTTTTCGATCTATCCATCTATATTTCAGGTAAACATTCTAGGCACAATATTGTATACTTAGCCCACAGAACAAATTCCTCTATTGAGGGCAGAAAGTTGCCACCCGCCCTCTTTATGAGGGGCATAGTAAAATCCCTAATTATTAGGGCCCTTAGAAATAAATATATGTTTCTCCAGACAGGATATAAAATTCAATTAGTGAAATCAACTATGGAGGAAGTCCAAGGATTACCTCAAAAGGTTGTAGTTGATAAAGGAGGATATTACTTCCGATGAGAATTGTGGTTACAATTCTCTCACCAAATATAACTAACACAGGTGCAATATTAAGAAATCATTGACCAATATTAACGTTTGATCCCAAATAGCTATTCACAAAGAACAGTAGACCAATGTTGGGTATATATTAAAGGGGGGGCTATTTTATGAGATATTACTAGTTAAATCTGATTGCAAGAAGTGTTACCAAGAACAACATAAGGGAATTATAAAAGGTTGCTATAACTCAATGTATAAACCTGTAACAGTCTCATTGCTACCAAACTATTCCACCACCCTCATAAGAATAAGGTTTACAAAATACGATTTTCCTTATCAATTAATACCACACATGTAATCTATCTCCTCATTAGTCCGTGTGTCCAATATTACGTTGGTAAAACAAGGAGCACACTGATGGAACGAAGGGCTAATCATAGACTGGCAATAAGACAGGCATTGGATAAAGGACTCTCTCACCAACCAGTAGCTGGATATTGTGCTAAGATGTCTCATACTATATCTTCGATTAGATCTATGCTCATTGACCATGAGCATACAATTAACAGAGGTGGAGATAGATATAAGGGTCTCCTGATATGGGAAGCCATGTGGTATACACATACTTTGTACCAACAGCACAGGTGGTTTTAATTCAATACTGGATTTTAAAGTTCTCATCTAATTAGATATCCTGATACCTGAGGTGCCGGTCCCACGTGGGGCTGTTCCTTGGAGTGGTGGAGTGGTGTGTGTTAACCATTTGGTGTTGCACGCTATCCAATGCCACCTTTAGATGTTGTTAATTTGGGATCATTATTGATTCTTATCTCAGCATCATCAGCACTTACCCCTATTGGAATTATGCAGTCATCTTTTTAAAGCATAATTTGGATTTATGAATTCTTTATGATTTTGAATTTGTGCTGAATCTATATTAATAGAAGTGTCTTTTGGAGTATTCATATTAAAAAATAATGTGATTGATATGTTCAGAAATTGTATGTAGATGTAACATTACAAGCAACATGTTTTTTAGTTATTGACAACAGTAGAAGATGAATATATTATAGAAAGAATAACAAATGTTTCATTATTGATAAATCTTTTACGTATGGGACACGTGGTATGTCTCTATAATAATGCTGTACACAATGTAGTTGTCACTTTTTTATGTAAATTAAAACAAACCATACACACAGAGAAACAATCTCTAAAGTCTTTTAAAACTCATGAGCAATATAGTACCTTTTAAGGGAATATAAAAGTAAATTGGACTCACATATTGTAGAATTAAAAATACTTAAGTTTGAAAGGGACTGACAGGATTATGAATCTAACAATGTTCATATGTAGTCTTAATACTCTAGAGGTTTGAGACATACAGTACACATAAACCAACTAGAGGTAAATATACCAACAAAAAGTTAGATTAATCCAAAGAAAAGAGAACACCAAGATCTATACTAAAGAAGGGAAAATATTTCAAAAGAGGAAACGTTTTTTTTCTTCTCTTCTACAGAAAATGATACATCAGATACTGAACCCACTACCTCATACAACAGTACATGTGGATTCACAGAATAAAAAAGTAGTAACTCCACTTCGGATGATGAAGTGCAAGAGAGGCAAATTACATCAAATGGCAGATCCAAAAAATGATTATTATGTCTCTTTAGACAAAGGACCTGAAGAGCTGAAGATCCAGGAAAATGAAGTAGTAATACAAGATACTTTTAGCATAATCAATCTCTCAGATGTTGTACTTGCCAATGAAAAAAAATTCCCTCCTTTCAAGAGTTTGGGGATTTACTCCAATTAATAAATTCTCACGCCTAGATTTAGAGTTCTGCGTTAGCCGTCAAAACCAGCGTTAGGGGGTCCTAACGCTGGTTTTGGCCTCCCGCTGGTATTTAGAGTCAGTCAGGAAAGGGTCTAACGCTCACTTTCCAGCCGCAACTTTTCCATACCGCAGATCCCCTTACGTCAATTGCGTATCCTATCTTTTCAATGGGATCTTTCTAACGCTGGTATTTAGAGCCTTGGCTGAAGTAAGCGTTAGAAATCTAAAGACAAGACTCCAGCCGCAGAAAAAAGCCAGGAGATAAGAGCTTTCTGGGCTAACGCCGGTTCATAAAGCTCTTAACTACTGTGCTCTAAAGTACACTAACACCCATAAACTACCTATGTACCCCTAAACCGAGGCCCCCCCATATCGCCGCCACTCTATTAAATTTTTTTAACCCCTAATCTGCCGACCGCACACCGCCGCAACCTACATTATCCCTATGTACCCCTAATCTGCTGTCCCTAACATCGCCGACCCCTACATAATATTTATTACCCCCTAATCTGCCCCCCCCCAACGTCGCCGCAACCTACCTACAATTATTAACCCCTAATCTGCCGACCGGACCTCACCGCTACTATAATAAATGTATTAACCCCTAATCCGCCTCACTTCCGCCTCAAAAACCCTATAATAAATAATATTAACCCCTAATCTGCCCTCCCTAACATCGCCGACACCTAACTTCAAGTATTAACCCCTAATCTGCCGACCGGACCTCGCCACTACTCTAATAAATGTATTAAACCCTAAAGCTAAGTCTAACCCTAACACTAACACCCCCCTAAATTAAATGTAAATTAAATCTAACGAAATAAAATAAATTCTTATTAAATAAATTATTCCTATTTAAAGCTAAATACTTACCTGTAAAATAAACCCTAATATAGCTACAAATTAAATAATAATTATATTGTAGCTATTTTAGGATTAATATTTATTTTACAGGCAACTTTGTATTTATTTTAACCAGGTACAATAGCTATTAAATAGTTAATAACTATTTAATAGTTACCTAGTTAAAATTATTACAAAATTACCTGTAAAATAAATCCTAACCTAAGTTACAATTAAACCTAACACTACACTATCAATAAATTAATTAAATAAACCTATCTACAATTATCTACAATTAAATCAACTAAACTAAATTACAAAAAAAAACAAAACACTAAATTACAAAAAATAAAAAAAAATTACAAGAATTTTAAACTAATTACACCTACTCTAAGCCCCCTAAAAATATAAACAAAGCCCCACCCCCAAAATAAAAAAAATGCCCTACCCTATTCTAAAATAAATATTTTACAGCTCTTTTACCTTACCAGCTCTTAAAAGGGCCTTTTGCGAGGCATGCCCCAAAGAATTCTGCTCTTTTGCCTGTAAAAAAAACATACAATACCCCCCCCCCAACATTACAACCCACCTCCCACATACCCCTAATCTACCCAAACCCCCTTAAAAAATCTAACACTAAGCCCCTGAAGATCTTCCTACCTTTTCTTCACCACGCCGGTATCACGATACGTCCAGAAGAGGGTCCGAAGTCTTCATCCTATCCGCAAGAAGAGGGCATCCGGACCAGTAGACATCTTCATCCAGGCAGCATCTTCTATCTTCTTCCATCCGGCGCGGGAGCGGGACCATCTTGAAGCAGCCGACGCGGATCCATCCTCTTCTAACGACGTCCTAAGCGCAAATAATGGTTCCTTTAAATGTTGTCATCCAAGATGGCGTCCCTCGAATTCCGATTGACTGATAGGATTCTATCAGCCAATCGGAATTAAGGTAGGAAAAATCTGATTGGCTGATTGAATCAGCCAATCAGATTCACGTTCAATCCGATTGGCTGATCCAATCAGCCAATCAGATTGAGCTTGCATTCTATTGGCTGATCGGAAACAGCCAATAGAATGCGAGCTCAATCTGATTGGCTGATTGGATCAGCCAATCGGATTGAACTTGAATCTGATTGGCTGATTCAATCAGCCAATCAGATTTTTCCTACCTTAATTCCGATTGGCTGATAGAATCCTATCAGCCAATCGGAATTCGAGGGACGCCATCTTGGATGACGTCATTTAAAGGAACCTTCATTCAGACTTAGGACGTCTATAAGAGAATGGATCCGCGTCGGCTGCTTCAAGATGGTCCCGCTCCGCGCTGGATGGAAGAAGATAGAAGATGCCGTCTGGAAGAAGATGTCTACCTGTCCGGGTGCCCTCTTCTTGCCGGATAGGGTGAAGACTTCGGACCCTCTTCTTGCCGGATAGGATGAAGACTTCGGACCCTCTTCTGGACGGATCGGTGATACCCGGCGTGGTGAAGATAAGGTAGGAAGATCTTCAGGGTCTTAGTGTTAGGTTTTTTTAAGGGGGGTTTGGGTTAGATTAGGGGTATGTGGGTGGTGGGTTGTAATGTTGGGGGGGTATTGTATGTTTTTTACAGGCAAAAGAGCAGAATTATTTGGGGCATGCCCCGCAAAAGGCCCTTTCAAGGGCTGGTAAGGTAAAAGAGCTGTAAAATATTTATTTTAGAATAGGGTAGGACATTTTTTTATGTTGGAGGGCTTTGTTATTTTTTTAGGGGGCTTAGAGTAGGTGTAATTAGTTTAAAATTCTTGTAATCTTTTTTTATTTTTTGTAATTTAGTGGGGTTTTTTTTTTTGTAATTTAGTGTTTTGGTTTTTTTTGTAATTTAGTTTAGTTGATTTAATTGTAGATAATTGTAGATAGTTTATTTAATTAATTTATTGATAGTGTACTGTTAGGTTTAATTGTAACTTAGGTTAGGATTTATTTACAGGTCATTTTGTAATTATTTTGACTATTTAATAGCTATTGTACTGGTTAAAATAAATACAAAGTTGCCTGTAAAATAAATGTTAATCCTAAAATAGCTACAATATAATTATTATTTATATTGTAGCTATGTTAGGGTTTATTTTACAGGGTAAGTTATTTAGCTTTAAATTAGGATTAAGTTTATTTAATAAGAATTATTTTATTTTGTTAGAATAAAATTATATTTAACTTAGGGGGTGTTAGTGTTAGGGTTAGACTTAGCTTAGGGGTTAATACATTTAATAGAGTAGCGGTGAGGTCCGCCGGCAGATTAGGGGTTAATTAATTGTAGGTAGGTGGCTGCGACGTTGGGGGGGCGGCATATTAGGGGGGTTAATAAATATAATATAGGGGTCGGCGGTGTTAGGGGCAGCAGATTAGGGGTACATAGGGATAACGTAGGTGGCGGCGGTGTACGGAGTGGCAGATTAGGGGTTAAAATAATATGGCTGGGTTTCAGCGATAGCTGGGGTCGGGGCAGATTAAGGGGTTTAATAAGTGTAAGGTTAGGGGTGTTTAGACTCGGGGTACATGTTAGGGTGTTAGGTGCAAACTTAGAAGTGTTTCCCATAGGAAACAATGGGGCTGCGTTAGGAGCTGAACGCTGCTTTTTTGCAGGTGTTAGGTTTTTTTTTTCAGCTCAAACTGCACCATTGTTTCCTATGGGGGGAATCATGCACAAGCACGTTTTTTGAAGCTGGCTGCGTCCGTAAGCAACGCCTGGTATTTAGAGTTGCAGTGGCGTAATTATGCCTGTACGCTCGCCTTTTTGGAGCCTAACGCAGCCCTTCTTGAGAACTCTAAATACCAGCATTGTTTTAAAAGGTGGCTGGGAAAAAATCCACGCGTAGCTAATGCACCCCTTTGGCCGCAAAACTCTAAATCTAGGGCTCAGTCTTTAACACTTTAATTGGTGTCATTAGATTTGTGGCGAAACTTACGTTTAAAAATATTTTAATGACCTGATAATAGTTCAACGTCCATATGTCCACCTAGAGAAGATATGCAGTTTGAACCTGAACAGTCTCTAGTTTCAGGGACTCCCAATTATGGGACTTTAAAGACTATTGTGCTCTGAGCTTTTAAGACCTATCTGAGTGCAAGGACCTGAATAATGGTCATAATTGCATGAGGTCACAAATCCTAAAATAACAAACAAGCAGCGAGATTACAGTTTTGCAGTATGGTGCAGTACCGCTATAACCGCTGAAAATTGGCCATTGCATGTGGAATGGCACGGTCTCCCATATTACAAGTCCCTGCGGTATAGCTATAAAAAATGACGTTTGAGTGCAGGATTTCCATAGCGCCGTATTAAAGGTTGTGCGGTTCCTGGCTAAAATGTTTGTATTATAGCCTATACACCCTGATCCATTCCGCAATCTGAGACCAGTAGTTATGGATTTTGCGAACAAATTTTATTCACAAAACTCATAACTAAAATGTTCAAAGTACACTAACACCCATAAGCTACCTATTAACCCCCAAAACCGCCATCCTCCCGCATCGCAAATACTTTTATTAAGACTTATTAACCCCTAATCCACCAAACACTGAATAAACCTATTAACCCTAAACTGCTGCCCACTACATTGCAACTACTATAATAAACCTATTAATCCCTAAACTCCCCTTCCCCCCACATCGCAACTACTAAACTAAACGATTAACCCCCCAAACCTAACACCCCCTAATTTTAAATCAATTTACAATTTTTAAAAAAATAAAAAAAACTTACCTGTGAAATAAAAAATAAAAAAAGGGACACTGAACCCAATTTTTTTTCTTTTGTGATTCAGATAGAGGCATGCAATTTTAAGCAACTTTCTAATTTACTTCCTATTATAATTTTTTTTCGTTCTCTTGCTATCTTTATTTGAAAAAGAAGGCATCTAAGCTTTTTTTTTTGTTCAATAATATGGACAGCACTTTTTGATTGGTGGATGAATTTATCCACCAATCAGCAAGAAACAACCCAGGTTGTTCACCAAAAATGGGCCGGCATCTAAACTTACATTCTTGCATTTCAAAACATTATACCAAGAGAGATGAAGAACATTTTATAATAGGAGTAAATTAGAAAGTTTCTTAAAATTGCATGCTCTATCTGAATCACAAAAGAAAAAAATTGGGTTCCAGCTGTCATTTAAGGAAGTTAAAAAAGATTTGAATGAGCTGGGAGATAGAGTGGAATATCTGAGAAAGGTACTGAATACTTAAATACAGAATTTGATACCAATGTTAAGACAACTTAATCAACAATTATACCACTATTGAAAATGTGCAATCTCACGTAGAAAATCTGGACAATCGAGGAAGGAGGCAGAATCTAGGCATCAGGGGCATACACAAAATTATCCAGCCACAGCAACTGGGACGCCTACCTACAATGTTGTTTTGTCATCTTATCGGTTCAGATGTAGACACCCCAATGCCTCTGGACAGGGCTCATAGAGCTCTCAGACCTCCACCTAAAGACTCAGACCCACCTAGTGATGTCATACTAAGGACAAAGAAAAGATCTTTATAGCAGCCAGAAAGGCCCCAAATCTCGCCTTCAAAGGGGCACGACTTCAAATGTATGCAGACCTCAGTCCTATAACTCTCGTTGAAAGAAAATAAACCAGGTATCTTACTTACTCAACATTTGCAAGCGCAAACAGATTTCAATATAGATTGGGGCTTTCGGTTTTGTCTGAAGTTGTGCTTGGATCGCAAGTATTCACATACAAGACACCTGATGATATTGATATCTTTTGTAAGAGCTTAAACATTGCACCTCCTTCCTTAACAAAATTAAGCGACGACACCAGAATGGATGGACCATCGACCTGCTCACCCACCTAAACCCGAAAGACAGAACTGGACCAAAGTAAATAGAAAAAGAAACAGAAACAACCCTTGATCACCCAATAGGATCCTCAACAACCATCCTTTCAGCTCCTGAGGTTTCCATTGGCTAATACATTATGTTTCCCTTTATCAAAAGGAAACTACATTTATGTTTGATAGGACGCTTATAACTTCTCATCACCTCAATGTCTGCTTGTGACATTATAACTATACTCTGGTATAGTTGTATTCTAGTAGTGTTAATCCACATTTCAATAACGGTCCAAATTATATAATTTGCTTTCTGTGTTTCATTTCTTCTCCATCTAAAGCTAATAATAATGTTTATATGATTCTTAATTCTTAGCCAAAATGTACTCAGGGAGATCGCAACTTGCATGTTATGTTATGAACTTTTAATAAAATGATTTATTTTTACGGCCTTATGCTATAACATAGGAGCCCATCTGAGTTTTAGGCCTTACATGATATGTTTTACTTGTGTATATAATTACTAAAATTGCTTACCAACAATTTTTTGATTCATAGATAGAGCAGTAGTATTCTTCACCCAAGATCTTAGTTTTTACACAACACAAAATACTAAATGGAGTCACTTTAACTTTAACATTCAGTAGTTCCTAAACAGAATATCCTTAATATTCTCAAAAGTTTATATGTTCTCACCAGTTAAATGCTTCTTCTTATATTTCAATTTGTTTTATGACATTCTACTAGCCTATAGGTTACATAGTAGAAAAACCATTTGCGACTCTCACATCTCACATAGCTAAAACTTTAAGATTCCCCACCTTGAACTCAGCTCTTATTTAATAGAGCTACATCCCCCCTTTTGAATGTTTATTGTTCATTGTTAGCATTCAATTATGCTTGCATTTATGTGCTTTGTTTGTGCATTTTTACTGTGTTTTATTATTAATAGCAGATCATTACATATTTCTCCCCAGAAACCAGGTCACTCAATTCTTCTCCAACTTCTTTTCCCTCCACATCTCATCTCTGATTTTTTTATTTCTCATAATATTAGTCCTTGCAAACTGTGATTATCATTTATTCGCACCACACACACCAGAAAGTCATCACTTGCACATACTCAGAACCTCTGTCATGCATACTTGCCAGGAGACATGAGTGGTCATAACATGTGAAAGGGCCTAAATTCTCCTACTAAGAGGTCAGTTGCCCGAACTGGTTCATAGACAAGAGGAGATTTTATCCAGGAACACACATTTTTGTCAAGGACAAGCCCCCACATGCTCCTCCAGCAAGTACCCATTAGGCCTTTTTAATCACAACATAGAAAAGAAAAATGGAGTGGGGCATCCTATTTCATAGACGTATACCTTTCCAACCTAACTTCAAAATACCAAGATGACGAGGGTAGATTACTAATTCTTAATGGTTTTCTTTTAACCAAACAGTAATATTAGTTAATATATATGCCCGACAAAAAACAGCAACATTTTTAAAGAAAACACTCAAGCTGCTTACAACTTTAGCGCAAGGGATTATTATTATGTAGTGGGTGATTTTAATCTAGCCTTATCCCCTGTACTAGACTGTTCACAGGGCCGCAGTAGCATACCAGCATCAACCCTTAAAGATAATTAATTAAAAATTACAATCTCAGTCGCTTATCGATGTTTGGAGACTACAACACCTCACAAAACAAACAGTTCACATTCTTCTCACACCCTAAACAATCCATTTCCAGATTGATTACCTCTTCTTAAATCAACTTAGCTTACATCTGGTGCTTCCTCTTATATCATGTCAACCCCCCTGTTTCTGAACCACTCCTGATCACCCTAGAACTCATATGACCCTCTGCTCCAATATCTAAATATCACTGGAGACTAGACGAGTCCCCTCCTTAAAGACCCCAACATGATAGAACAAAATCTCGAAATCCCTATCACTTCACACTCAATCAGAGGCGATTCTATTGCCCCTAATACCCCTTGGGACGTGCATAAAGCATGTCGTACATGAAGTATCCTTAAACATAAAGCAAGGCTAGTGAAGTCCAAGAGATTAGAATATAAACACCTTATTCACAACATTACAGAATCTAGAAGCTAAACATGCCTTAGCTCCATTGAACCCTAGTTTACTTAGAGACTAACTAAAGCTAGATCCGATTTCAACACATTCCTTTAAAAAGATACGCAGAGGTGTGCCTTTCTTCCTTAAAAAACTTTATTTTGGAGAAGGGAATACGGCGAGGGACACTTTTAGCAAGTCTCTTAGGCAAGAAAACTTAAACTCCTATGTACATAGTCTCTCCAACCCCGAACACCCCAACATACAGGATAGCAAAGGGATAGCTTCAGTATTCAAAGATTATTATCAAAAGTTGTATAACCTTCCACGCCATAGCAAACCCACACAATATACAAAAAATGGAATCATATCTGTTAGAAGCAGACTTACCCCACTCAGGAAGAATCTGCGCTCCTTGAGGCTTCAATTGATGTTTCAGAGGTGACGCAAGTGATTGACTCGACTACCAAAATCAGAAAAGTCCAGGGCCAGATGGCTTCCCTAATGTATATTACAAGACATTTTAAAAAAAATTCTAGCTCCACAATTGACTAAATCTTTCAGTCTATTGATCATAATCGGTTTCATTTTTCCCATGCTATGCTTTCAGCACATGTTACCCTTATCTACAAAATAGATAAGCCCCCTTAAGAACCTTTGGAATTACTGACTTATTTACTTAATAAACTCAGACGCCAAAATATAGGCTAAAATCCTAGCCAATAGATAATAAATATTTACGCAACTTGTTCATTGTAGACCAGGTTGGCTTGTTTCTGCGTTGGGGAGGCCAGGGACAATACAATCAGGTCATTGCATATAGAGATGGTCTTGGGTCTCCCCCGACGCGGAGGAAGCATTTCGACAAACTTAACTGGCATTGCCTTAAAAGTGCCACTAAAAGGCTTCAGGTTTGGTACACATGATTAACAGAATATTTAGACGTATACTGTAACCCCTCTGCAAGAGTTAAGGTTAATAGTACCTACTCTGACCACTTCCTAATTAATAACGGAACACGACAAGGCTGTCCGCTCTCACCCACTTCTATTCACCCTTACAATGGAACCACTAGCCGCCCATGTTAGATTAAATCACAAAGATCATAGGTATGCCAGTGGGTTCAAAAAAGTACAAGATTAGCTTGTATGCGATGACATCCTGCTTGCCCTTACTGATCCATTACAAAGAATTTCCTCACTCCTTGACGAATTCATAGATTCTGGGAGAACTTTTACATTTCCATGTTAATTGCCAAAAATCTAATATATTAAACATTAACTTGTCTCCTCTGAGACTCACGAGTAACTTTCTAAAATATGCCCTTACTATTTACAGAAAGACTCTCCGTAAGATTACGAGTTTTGTGTTATGAGTGGCTCGGTAATAACTTGCAAGTTATTTCCACCGCTCACCTTTAATAGCGCTGCTATTACAGGTTTTCCAAAAACCGGCATTTGTGGGCAATATGGCAGCATTGAGCTCCATACCGCACACAAATACCAGCTTTGAGCTGGTTAAACTTTCTCGCGCACAATTTCCCAATAGACGTCAATAGGGAGAGACGGCTAAAAAAAAGCCTAACACCTGCAATGACGGAACGTAAGGCTCCGTAACTCAGCCCCATTGATTCCTATGGGGAAAGAAAATTTATGTTTAAACCTAACATCCTAACATAATCCCCGAGTCTAAACACCCCTAATTTTCTGCCCCTGACATAGCCGACACCTACATTACACTTAATAAACCCCTAATCTGCCGCCCCCGACATCGCCGATACCTACTTACACTAATTAACCCCTAATCGCCCGCCCCCAATGTCGTTGCCACCCACCTACACTTATTAACCCCTAATCTGCCACCCCCCCAATGTCGCCCGCCACCTACATACAGTTATTAACCCCTAATCTGCCGCCCCCAAACATAGCTGCCACTATACTAAGGTTATTAACCCCTAAACCTCTGGCCTCCCCACATCACTAACAATAAATAAATATATTAACCCCTAAACCTAAATCTAACCCTAACCCTAACACCCCTAACTTTAATATAATTAAAATAAATCTAAATAAAAATTACTATTATTACTAAATAATTCCTATTTAAGACTAAAATACTTTACCTGTAAATAAACCCAAAGCTAGCTACAATATAACTAATAGTTTTTATTTTAACTAATAGGTTTTATTTTTATTTTACAGGTAAGTTTGTATTTATTTTAATTAGGTAGATTAGTTAGTAAATAGTTAGTAACTATTTACTAGCTACCTAGTTAAAATAAATACAAAGTTATCTGTAAAAAAAACCTAACCTGTCTTACACTAAAACCTACCATTACACTAAAATTAAAAAAAAAATTAAAAAAATACATTTAATCTAAATTACAAAAAATAAATAAACACTAAATTACACAAAATAAAAAATAAATTATTTAATATTTAAACTAATTACACATAATCTAATAGCCCTATCAAAATAAAAAAGCCCCTCATATTAAAAAAAAAACCCTAGCCAACACTAAACTGCCAATGGCCCTTAAAAGGGGCCTTTTGCGGGGCATTGCACCAAAGAAATCAGCTATTTTAACCTGTAAAAAAAACAAATACAAACAAGTCCCAACAGTAAAACCCCAACACCCAAACAACCAAGCTCCCCCAAATAAAAACCTTTTTTAAAAAACCGTAAGCTCCCCATTGCCCTGAAAAAGGGCATTTGGGATGGGCATTGCCCTTAAATTCAGCCAAACAGAATCAGCCAATAGAATGCGAGCTCATCCTATTGGCTGATTGGATCCAGCCAACTAGGATTAAAGCTCAATCCTATTGGCTGATTACATCAGCCAATAGGATTTTTACCCTTTAATTCCAATTGGCTGATAGAATTCTATGAGCCCAATCGGAATTCAAGGGGACGCCAACTTGGATGAACGTCATTAAAAGGAAACTTCATTCTTCAATAGCCACTCAAAAGAAGAGAGGATCTCCGCGCCAGATGTCTTGAAGATGGAGCTGGCTCCGTGTTGGAAGGATGAAGATGAGAAGATGCGTCTGGATGAAGACTTCTGCCCGCCTGGAGGACGACTTCTTGCCCGCTTGGATGAAAACTTCTCCCCGGCTTTGTTGAGGACTTCTTGCCGCTTGGATGAAGACTTCTCTGGCTGGATGAGGATGGATGTCCGGTCTCAAAACCTGTAAGTGGATCTTCGGGGGGTGAGTGTTAGTTTTTTTTAGGGTTTATTTGGTGTGTTTTATTTTTAGATTAGGACTTTGGACACAGTAAAAGAGCTAAATTGCCCTTTTAAGAGCAATGCCCATCCAAATGCCCTTTTCAGGGCAATGGGGAACTTAAGTTTTTTTAGATAGGTTTTTATTTGAAGGGGGGGTATGGTTGTGTGGGTGGTGGATTTTACTGTTGGAGTGTTGTTTGTATTTTTTTTTAAAAGAGCTGATTTCTTTGGGGCAATGCCCCGCAAAAGGCCCTTTTAAGGGCCATTGGCAGTTTAGTGTAGGCTAGGGTTTTTTTATTTTTGGGGGGGCTTTTTTATTTGATAGGGATATTAGATTAGATGTAATTAGTTTAAATATTTTGATTTTTTTTTATTTTGTGTAATTTATTGTTTATTATTTTTTATAATTTAGTTAAATGTTTTTTTTAATTTAATTTATTTAATTTTAGTGTCATGGTAGCTTTTAGTGTAAGACAGGGTTAGGTTTTTTTTACAGGTAACTGTATTTATTTTAGCTAGGTAGTTAGTAAATAGTTAATAACTATTTACTAACTAGTCTGCCTAGTTAAAATAAATACAAAATATAATTGTGAAATAAAAATAAAACCTAAACTAGATACAATATAACTATTAGTTATATTGTAGCTAGCTTAGGTTTATTTTACAGGTAAATATTTATTTAGTTTTTAAATAGGAATAATTCAGGTATTAATTGTAATTTTATTTTGTAATTATTTTTAATTATGGTTAAAGTTAGTGGGTGTTAGGGTTACATTAGGGTTAGGGTTAGACTTAGGGTTAGGTTTAGGGGGTTAATAACTTTAGTAATAGTGGCGGCGACATTTGGGGGCAGCAGATTAGGGGGTTAATAAGTGTAGTTAGCTGGCGGCAATTTGGGGGGCAGCAGATTAGGGGGTTAATTAGATTTAGAGGAATACTTTTATTATAAAACAAATAGAATAAACATATTTCACAATATCAAATTCTACTGGAATACAATAAACATACCAGATGCAGATACATCTACACTGCTATATGAACTAAGCAACGCACTACACCTCTGAAGAGATGTCCCCGTTATCCTGACTTTTTTTTTCTCTTCTCCCTAACCGGTTTCCGTTCCCCTCCTCCTTCCCCTCTTACCTTCCATGCTATTTCCATATTTAACCTAAACTGAGTTTACAATTTTGGAGCCGATCAAAATTACATAAATGAGAGAGAATGGTTTGCTCTTTTGTATCCAATAAACATTGTTTATCTACCTTATAAGTATGCCTTGAGTTTAGTATTATTATTAGTTACTAGAATAATAGATAGGCATTCTTCTATAGCCTTATCTGTTTTGTATAACATTCTAATGTGCTGTACAGACAACTGACATATTTGAAACTGATTGTGACAAACATACGCCTAGATTGCAAGTTTTGCATTAGAGGCTATGCGGTGCTAACAAGCAGTTTTTTCTCACTGCTCACTTACATACAGCGCTGGTATTACAAGTTTTCAGAAACCCTTCGTCAAAAGACAAAAATTGAGCATCGAGCAAAATTTTGCTCCAAATCTCACTCCAATACCAGCGCTGCTTAAATCAGCGGTGAGCTGGTTGTAACGCGCTTATGCACAATTTTCTCCATAGGAATCAACAGGGAGAGCCGGCTGAAAAAAAAGTCTTAACACCTGAAAAAAAGCAGCGTAAAGCTCCGTAAAGCAGGCCCCATTGATTCCTATGGGGAAATAAAATTTATGCTTACACCTAACACCCAGACATGAACCTCAAGTCTAAACACGCCTAATCTTACACTTATTAACCCCTAATCTGCCGCTCCGGACACTGCCGCCACCTACATTATACTTATGAACCCCTAATCTGCTGCCCCAACATCGCCGACACCAACATTATATTTATTAACCCCTAATCTGCCACCTCCATGTTCGCTGCCTACCTACCTACACTTATTAACCCCTAATCTGCCGCCCCCCAACTTCGCTGCACTATAATAAACATATTAACCCGTAAACCGCCACACTCCTGCTCTCACAAACATTAGTTAAATATTATTAACCCCCTAATCTGACGTCCCTAACATCGCCGCCACTACCTACATTTATTAACCCCCTAATCTGCTGCCCCCAACGTCGCTGCCCACTATATTAAAGTTATTAACCCCTAGAACCTAAGTCTAACCCTAAACCTAACACCCACTAACTTAAATATAATTTAAATAAATCTAAATAAATATTCCTATCATTAACTAAATTATTCCTATTTAAAACTAATACTTACCTGTAAAATAAACCATAAGCTAGCTACAATATAACTAATAGTTACATTGTAGCTCATTTAGGATTTCATTTTTATTTTACAGGAAAGTTTGTATATATTTAACTAGGTAAAATAGGTTATTAAATAGTTATTAACTATTTTAATAACTACCCTCAGCTAAAATAAAAACAAATTGACCTGTAAAAATAAAAACCTAACCTAAGTTAACACTAACTCCTAACACTACACTATAATTAAATAAATTAACTAAATGAAATACAATTACCTAAATTAAATTAGCTAAAGTACAAAAACAAACAAACACTAATTACAGAAATAATAAACAAATTACAGAAATTTAAACTAATTACACCCTAATCTAATAGCCCTATTAAAATAAAAAAGCCCCCCAAAATAAAAAAAAACCCTAGCCTAAACTAAACTGCCAATAGCCCATAAAAGGACCTTTTGCGGGGCATTGCCCCAAAGTAATCAGCTCCTTTACCTGTAAAAAAAAATACAAACAATCCCCCCCAACAGTAAAACCCAACACCCACACAACCAACCCCCCAAAAAAATACTATCTAAAAAAACCTAAGCTCCCCATTTGACCTGAAAAGGGCATTTGGATGGACATTGCTCTTAAAAGTGCAGTTAGCTCTTTTGCCGCCCAAACCCTAATCTAAAAAATAAACCCACCCAATACACCCTTAAAAAAACCTAACACCAACCCCCTGCAGATCGACTTTACCGGGAGACAATCTTCATCCAAGCCAGGCCTATGTGGTCCTCCAGACGGGCAGAAGTCTTCATTCAAGCCGACGAGAAGTGGTCCTCCGAGACGGGCAGAAGTCTTCATCCAGATGGCATCTTCTATCCTTCATCCCATCCGGGCCCGAAGCGGGTCCATCTTCAGGACATCCGACGCAGAGAATCCTCTTTTGGCGACGACTAAAACAGAATGAAGGTACCTTTATGTGACGTCATCCAAAATGGCGTCCCTTAGATTCGATTGGCTGATAGAATTCTATCAGCCAATCAGAATTAAGGTAGAAAAAATCCTGTTGGCTGATGCAATCAGCCAATAGAATTGAAGTTCAATCCTATTGGCTGATCCAATCAGCCAATAGGATTGAGCTTGCATTCTATTGGCTGTTTCCAATCAGCCAGTAGAATGCGAGGCTCATCCTATTGGCTGATTAACAAAAAAGCCCCCCAAATTAAAAACACCACCCCTAACCCTAACAATAAACTAACCAATAGCCCCTTAAAAGGGCCTTTTGTAGGGCATTGCCCCTAAGTTAAACCGCTCTTTTACTAAAGATTACTAAGTCCCCCTAACAGTAAGCCCCCCACCCAACAACCCCTCAAATAAAAAAACCTAAGTTTAAAAAAACTTACCGTACATAAAAACAAAAAGTCCAGAAGCGCCAAGTATTTAAAATTTCTAGTATTGCTTTCAAACCTGTTTAAAAGGCCTATTCAAACAATTTATAAAATGTATATAATGCATAAATAAACAAAGATATATTGCAGAGTAAAATAACAATAACAATGACAGTCTTCAAAAGTCCATATAAAATATCCTACTATGTTGTAGACAGAGTCCTGATTTAAATAGTCATGTATCCAAAATACAGACACAGTTCCAACTTTGAGATGCAGCTCCCTTCTTGATCACTGGTGTGATATCAGTGAGTAATATGGTTGCCAGGTGTCCGGTATCTGACCGGACTGTCCGTTTTTTTTCCACCAGCTGTCCAGTAAAAATTATAGAGAAAAACGCGACACAACCTGAGAACTGCTTTGAAATGGTCTGACCCTGTATTATTTTATGTCCCTGTAATATTAAGCAAGGGCTAGTGGGGAATACAATCCCATGCTTTAGAACAATTCAATTGCGGGGTTAAGCAGTAGACAGTGCCCCCCTCCCTGTTAGAGACCTCTGACCTCTGATGTTCATTGTTTGCTGCTGGGGGCGGGGGGGTCTGACTCTGCACAGAGAGGAACAGACTCGAGTCAGTGAAGCGTGTGCACTTTCTCCCGGAGTACGAATAGAAAAGATATAACTGCTCTCTTCCTAACTGTCTGCTGAGATGTAATGCTGGGTGTCACATTTCTTTATTATTTTTTATCATTCACTTAACTTATTTCTGGCATAAAAATATGTTATATATATATATATATATAGTATATATACACACACAACACACCAGTATATATATATTTGTGTTTGTGGTATATGTAATAAATTATATATATATATTATATATATATAACAATTTTATTTGTAGGGGTGGCGCTTGAAAAACACCCTAAAATTATATTCAAGAGTGACTAGAGTGGTGTATTTGCTGCCTATGAATATCTATCCTAGAAAACTGTGCCCCCAGGAACAGTAAACTGATAGATTAAAATGTGTGATAAAGAGAGGGAAAAAAAGGGAATTAGGAATATTCAGGAAGGCACAACACTCTGGATAAAGGACCCTAAATGTGGGAGTCCGGGATGGGTAAGCTCAAAAAACTGAGTTAACTGAAATAGAACAACTGGTTAATGTAACACTTGGGATGCCAAATGATTAAAATGCTGTAATTCTGAAAAAAGGTGATTATAGTTGTTATTCAGTATAACTCTTATAAGCTAATATTAGTTGATAACAAAGGGTATCTAGAATCAATGAATACAATATACACAATGAACTAATTTGAATGCAATTAATAGTGTTGTTCTAGCCGCATAACTAGTGTAGTACCCGCTGGATTGTGTGTGACAAATTATGTGCACAAAGACATATATCAAAATGCAGCCACCTAAAATGCAGGAGTAATCCAAATATTAGCAAAACTCACTATGCTGAGATGTGACACACAGGCAGACAGGTCACAGGAGCCACAAAGCTCATTCTATCCTTCAAGAGGTGAACATAGGGGCGAAACTTCAGGCGGTGCAGAGGTCGCAGCTGCGACTGGGCCCCTGAGGGTGAAGGCCCAGCTTCAATAAAAAACGTTGACCTGTCACTGTCTGTACTGATATTATGGGAGCCTACCATATCCAGTGAGGACCAAAGCAAGATCACTGAAGACACGGCAACTGAGAGTTTGTCCATATTGTGTGCAGCACTTACCTCATCAGATTGAGGTTATTTTATCTTAACCGTGTGATCCATGACAACTCAATCCTCTGGTGGGATGCTACTCTCTGAAGTTTAAAGAGGACACATAAATTACTTACAGTCAGAAAGGATAATTGATAAAGCCTAATTCGAGAGAGAGTGCTAAAGAGATCTCTGGATCGAAAGAGGACACCGCTCCACTGTACCACAGATACCGGGAGGGAGAACTACCTATACACTGCGCGGCACTTACCTCATGAGATTGAGGTAACGGAGTGTAAGTATACTCCCAATGGGCTCGTTGTGGAACGTGGATTCATTGCTATATTTGCCTAATCATTTTGCATCATTTGCATCCATCTACAGCCATAGAAGCTTTCTTCCAATATTGGACTTGTATTTTGAACTTTTATAGGGCTATTTCTGTTGCGATACAGATTGATATTCAACTTTTCTTCTTATTATTATTATTATTATTTATGGCATGTTCAGGCTATCATAATATTTAATGTATCAAGCATAGTGACTTTTGCTAATATTTGGATTACTCCTGCATTTTAGGTGGCTGCATTTTGATATATGTCTTTGTGTACATAATTTGTCACACACAATCCAGCGGGCACTACACTAGTTATGCGGCTAGAACAACACTATTAATTGCATTCAAATTAGTTCATTGTGTATATTGTATTCATTGATTCTAGATACCATTTGTTATCAACTAAATATTAGCTTATAAGAGTGATACTGAATAACAACTATAATCACCTTTTTTCAGAATTACAGCATTTTAATCATTTGGCATCCCAAGTGTATACATTAACCAGTTGTTCTATTTCAGTTAACTCGATTTTTTGAACTTACCCATCCCGGACTCCCACATTTAGGGTCCTTTATCCAGAGTGTTGTGCCTTCCTGAATATTCCTAATTCCCTTTTTTTCCCTCTCTTTATCACACATATATATATATATATATATATATATATATATATATACACACTGTATATGTATATATATATATATATATATATATACACATACATGCACACATACACAGAGCATATATATCCCACCATCATCGCCAACCCCGATCCCCCACCCCCACCCCCCGTTTATACTGTGTGTGTCCAGTATTTTTAGGGAGGACATCTGGCAACCCTAGTGAGTAATGAAAAACTTGCAGCTAGAAACAAGAGAACATGGAGCGCAAAAGGGAGAAAAATACCATCATGGTGCAGTATATCAAGATAAAATATAATTTAGGAAATAAGCAAAAGATCAAACTCACAAATGTAACCTCAAACAGTTTGAGGTATGTGATAGATGTTAGTACAGGTGACTCCTACTACATGCTGGAGCGCTCTTTATATCCCACAATCTTGCTCATCTGTAAACACAGTTACCAGCTATAATGCTGAGGGATATTTAAGGCACGGTCTAAAACTCCAGAGTAGGTCCCTCCTTCCAAATAACATAGCCTGTGTTGCCGGCAACAGATCCTCACCAATCTGAAGGATACTAACATCACAGTGTGTCTCAGTGGGCGTGGCCTTCCACGTTAAACGGGACTCCTCCTGCTTCATCAGAGGCTATGTCCACTCCTCTAATCTCCTTCAATTTATTCGGAGGCTATGCGTAATGTCACCAGGTGCCTGATAAAATGTCTCTAATTGCCTTCAGAACCCGATCAGTTATCTAACGTACAGTTGACTTATAACAGTTCTGTGTGATGTGGACACGTGAGCCCCTTATTTACATTTTTGGCTCTATAATGTATATGTGGACAGATATCGCAACCACATAATGTACAGTATTAATCCGAAATTTACAAAAATTTACACAATTTACAAATAACAACTGTCAAGAAATCCATTAAAATTAAAGACATTAAATATATATATACAATTCTCATTCTTATCTAGTTCTACAATCTAGATGCTTATGATTAGTTTCCAAAAGAGGATATCAATTAAATTACCCAAAAGTTCCTTAATAAACCCGCAAATATATACTGGTCAAGGATAAAATACACTAGCTTATATAATTAATGATAAAATGCATACACATATATAATTCAAAACATGTCACAAAATTTCATCAGATAAAAGCATCAGAATTCGTCAATAAAATAATATAATACGAAAGTACTGATAATTTCACCAATAGAACTTTAATATATAAAACCTTTAGTGCTTAAAAAGACTATTACTACCTAAACCCCCTTATAGATTAAAATAATAAAAGATAAAAATTCTAATACACAGCATAGTACAAGACAAAACCTGTTATCAAATAGAGGACATAGTGTAAAGTTCATCCTGCTGGAAAAAAAAAAATTGTTCCATCCTAATTGGCTAAGTCATATATATATTTCATTTCTGTTCCGATCCTCAATATTCTGTATACTTAGCTCTAGCTTCTGAAATGGTGCTCTACTCCTCTATAAAATGCAGCCAAATCTATATCTCTATTGAGACCTATTTGTTTCCATGGTACCCAATGTATGGATCCAGTAGGTCTCACGTTGCCTAAGGATACCCAAACGATCCCTCCCCCTTACAGAATTTTTTATGTGTTCAATGGCTATAATACTAAGACCTGTCTTATCTTGCTGTGTAGTTCTGAAAAATGTGCAGATAACCCATGTGTTGTCAAACCATGTTCTATGTTCCTTAGATGTTCACTGAATCTTGTTTTGACTGGTCGTTTTGTGCGACCTACATACAACCTATTACATGAGCATTTCAACAGATAAACTACATATTTCGTTTTGCAGTTCATTAAATCTTTAATCTTGAACGCAAGCTCATTTCCTGGTCCCCAAAATTCTTATTGTTTACATCAATATGTTCACAGCAGGTGCAACCCTTTCTTCCACATTTATAGAAGCCACAAGATACTTTATTCAACCTTTATTCAACTGCTCTGTTCTGGATTTTAAAAAACTAGGATTAATACGATTTTTTAATTCCTATTCCTTTTAAAACCACCTGTCCCTAATCAATCAATGTACTTTTTAAAATTGGGTCTTGCAGGAGGATGGGCCACAAATTCTTTACTGCTCCCTCAATCTTTTTGGATGCCCGATTATATTTAGTGACGAATTGTAACTCATGTTTTTGACCATCTCTTCACATTCATTTTTTCTTTTGTTATCCAATAAGGCACCTCTATCCATTGCTTCATACTTTTTCATATGCTACCTTGATAATATGTTCAGGGTACCCTTTAGCCAAAAACCTATTGCTGATAGTTTTGGAATCACTTAAAAAATTCCTGGCCTTCTTGAACAATTTCTATTTAGCCTTTTGAAAATTGCCCAAAAGGTATGTTGCGTATCTATTTTTCATGGTGTCTGCTCCGAGTGTGCAGATACCCATTTGTATCCATATGTTTCCAATACAGCCTTGTATAGATCCAACCATCCTTTTGGGCACTCTCAAGGTCTAAGAACATGATTTTTTCCTTATTGCATTCCATGGTGAATTTGAGATGTAGCATATTCATATTGGTGTATTTTCCAAATTCGTTTAGAATATCAAACTCCCCTTGCCATATGATGAGCACGTCATCAATATAGCGATACCATTTGATGATGTTATTTTTATAGGGATTCTCTGCATTATAAATGTACAAATCCTCCCACCACCCCATGTAAAATTTGCAAAATTTGGGGCAAATATTGTACCCATCGCGGTACCGTTCTTTTGGAGGTAAATATCTGTTTTCAAACATAAAATATTTTTTTTTGTCAGAATAAACCTAATAGACTCTTCTTAAAAACATTTTTGGGTATCATTAATAAAACCACACTTCTCTAAGAAATAACTTACAGCTGTGATGCCCCAATTCATGGGGTATAGAGGTATATAGTGAGCTCACATCCATCGTGACCCATAAATAATTATCTTGCCATTGAGTGTCTTTCAATAGTTTTAATATATGTGGAGTATCTTTAACAAATGATTTTAAAACTAGAACTAGGGTTTCAGAATGTGATCCACATATTCTGATAATTTTGTGGCCAATCCACCAATTCTCGACACTATTGGCATCACCGGTGGGTTAATAGAAAATTGGGAGTACTGGATTGACCACTTCTAAAAAAATGTGTTCAATATTGTTCAAAACATCCCTTTCTCTCCCCACAAAACCAATTTCTTATAATCTTCTAAGAAATCATGTGTTGGATATTTGGCTAGCTTGTTATAGGTCATATCATCTCTCAGTAATCTAAATGCCTTCAGCTACATATTCTTCTCTATCTTGTATAACAATTCCTCCACCTTTTTCTGCACTGTAGACTACTATGGAGTAATAATCCCCCTCCAATGACTTCAGTGCTTTTTGTTCACATTGGAGAGATTTTTAGATTAATGTTTAGTGTCCTATCATGTTTACAAATGGACCTAAACTCTTGTTCTAAAAGTGCCTCAAAAACCGGTATGAAGTTCCCTTTTGACCGAGTGGGGTAAAAAGTGGACTTCTTCTTTAATGAAGTGTGACAAACAGGAATGTTTTTTGATTAATCTTCTAGTTCATATAGGATATTAATCATTTCTGCATCATCCAAATGCTCATGAGTATTGCTTTCACCAGCTAATCCTTTTTAAAGCATTCAGTGACTCATCTGAGGACGTAACCTCATTTACAATATTAGATATAGTTTCGCCATTATTCAAATTAAAATGTCTTATCAGAGTGAGTTTCCTGACAAGTTTTCTAGTGTCAATGAATAGCTCAAATTAGTTTGGAGAATTTTCTGGAACAAATGAGAGACCCCTCCTTAATAGTGTATTCTCATCATTTGTCAGGACCTTTGACCTTGGTTCTATGTGCCACTCCTTCTCTACATACTCTTCCTCATTTCCTAGCACTCTTTTCCGTCTCCTGTTCCCTCCTGAGGAGTGCCCTCTAGGTGATATCATAAAAAACGGTCTTGTACCTGATCTTTTTGTGAAGAAAATACAGGGCATGATTGGGCCACCAGGATACCAGGAAAAATCCCAGTGGGCTGGCAGCTAGTGGGCTGGCAGCTGCACATAGTGTGGAGAGCAAGCAGTGAGCACAGCACAGGCAGTGCTGCAGCACAGTGTGAAGGAGCGCAGTGGTCGTTACTTGCCCCAAAATTGTATTTATTGTTGTGACATGATGTAGTTTTAATACGCATTACTGTATTAAAACTACATCATGTCACAACAATAAATAAAACCGGGCTGCCGGTTAGCCCCACCAGCCATTACCGCCCAGTGTGACATCATCATGATGGGCAGCGGGTCAGGTAGAGAAGATTTGGCCAATGTGCTATTTAGTACAGCCCTTCCCCCCCCCCCGGTTTGACTCTCTCTGAGCCTCCGCTGTAGCCTGTTCTAGCAGATAAGCCTCTGGGCTGCCCTGTGGCACCTACTAAAGCTGGGAGGGAAGGGAAATAGAGCAGTCTAATATTAATTTATTTAGCGAAAATAGTGGAAACTTGTGCACTAAGTGGCTTAATACATTTGTTTAGTAAACATTACGGATATTATAATATAATATATATATATATAATATATATATATAATCGTGATGTGCATCCCATATTGTTGCTGCTATAGTGTAGCTGCTGTGATGTGTAATCAAGTGGTAGTACTTGACCTCGAGACACAAGTAAAAGTTTAAGATCCCATCCCTACATTCCAACCAATCACAGAAATCAACGTGGTGTCAGTGCAGATCTTTTGTATTAAACTGCTGGGGAAGCCAAGTTTTTTTAATTTAAAAGCAGTTCAGCAGTAATTAATATTTTTCCTTAAACTGGGTGGTGGTGGTACATAGCCTAAAACAAAATACATTTTGTAAGAACATTTTTATATATTGGTATGTTGTTAAGGGAGCGGGACTGGAGGGGGCAGGGCTTGAATGGGGCAAACAATGAAAAGAGGTGCCTTATTGGATAACAAAATAAAATATGAATGTGAGAGGTCGGTCAAAAACGTGAGGTACAATTGCTCACTAAATATAATCGGGCATTCAAAATGATTGAGGGAGCAGTAAGAAATTCTGGCCCATCCTCATGCAAGACCCAATTTTTTTAATTACATTGATTGGATAAGGGACAGGTGGTTTTTAAAAGGAATATGAATATATAAAATCATAAAATTGTTTTTGAATAAATGCAGTTTTAGCGGTAATTAATATTTTTCCTTAAACTGGGTGGGTGGTACATCGCCTAAAACAATATACATTTTCTAAGTAATAAGTTTATATATGGGTATGTTGTTAAGGGGGCGGGGCTGGAGGGGGCAGGGCTTGGCTGGAGGGAGCGGGGCTGTGGGCCGTCTATACACATTTCCAGGGCCGGTCTGATTTCCCAGTCCGGCCCTGGGAAAATACCCCCCTGTATGATCACCATGTGATTTCCTACCATCACTGGATCTCTCCTGCCCCTAATGCTATTCCAATTAATTTCCTTAGGTCTGGCCCCCAAATGTAATGTTTCATAATGGGTAGCATACTGTCTGGATGTGTAACCTCTGTCCTCCTGACTCCTATAGGTTTTTGGCCAAAGGGTACCTGAATATAATGTCAAGGTAGCATACGAAAAGTTGAAGCAATGGATAGAGGTGCCTTATTGGATAACAAAAGAAAAATGAATGTGAAGAGATCAGTCAAAAATGTGAGGTACAATTGGTCACTAAATATAATCGGGTATCCGAAAAGATTGAGGGAGCAGTAAAGAATTTGTGGCCCATCCTCATGCAAGACCCCAATTTTAAAAAGTTGATTTATAGGGGACAGGTGTTTTTTAAAAGAAATAATGAATATAAAAAAATTGTAATAGTCCTAGTTTTTTAAAATCCAGAACAGAGCAGAATTGGTTGAAAAAGTATCTTGTGGCTTCTATGAATGTGGAAGAAAGGGTTTGCACCTGCTGTGAACATATAGAGGTAAACAACAACGCTAGATTTTGAGTTCTGCGGCCAAAGGGGTGCGTTAGCTAACGTGTGCCCTTTTTCCCCCGAACCTTTTAAATACCGCTGGTATTTAGAGTTCACAGACGTGCTGCATTAGGCTCCAAAAATGGAGCGTACCGGCATATTTACCGCCACTGCAACTCTAAATACCAGCGGTGCTTACGGATGCGGCCAGCTTAAAAAACGTGCTCGTGCACAATTCCCCATAGGAAACATTGGGGCAGTTTTAGCTGGAAAAAAAATCTAACACCTGCAAAAAAGCAGCGTTCAGCTCCTAACGCAGCCCCATTGTTTCCTATGGGGAAACACTTCCTAAGTCTGCACCTAACACCCTAACATGTATCCCGAGTCTAAACACCCCTAACCTTACACTTATTAAACCCCTAATCTGCCGGACCCGCAATCGCTGACCCCTGCATTATACTATTAACCCCTAATCTGCCACTCTGTACACTGCCGCAACCTACGTTATCCCTATGTACCCCTAATCTGCTGCCCCTAACACCACCCGACCCCTATATTATATTTATTAACCCCTAATCTGCCGCCCCCAACGTCGCCGCCACCTACCTACAATTATTAACCCCTAATCTGCCGACCAGACCTCACTGCTACTCTAATAAATTTATTAACCCCTAAAGCTAAGTCTAACCCTAACACTAACACCCCCCTAAGTTAAATATAATTTTTATCTAACTAAATAAATTATTCCTATTTAAAGCTAAATACTTACCTGTAAAATAAACCCTAATATAGCTACAATATAAATAATAATTATATTGTAGCTATTTTAGGATTAATATTTATTTTACAGGCAACTTTGTATTTATTTTACCAAGGTACAAAAGCTATTAAATAGTTAATAACTATTTATAGCTACCTAGTTAAAATAATTACAAAATTACCTGTAAAAGTAAATCCTAACCTAAGTTACAATTAAACCTAACACTACACTATCAATAAATTAATGAAATAAAATACCTACAATTATCTACAATTAAACCTAACACTACACTATCAATAAATTAATTACATACAAATACCTACAAATAAATACAATTAAATAAACTAACTAAAGTACAAAAATAAAAAAAGAACTGTTCAAAAAAATAAAAAAATAATTTACAAATCATTATAAAAATATTACAACAATTTTAAACTAATTACACCTACTCTAAGCCCCCTAATAAAATAACAAAGTCCCCCAAAATAAAAAAATGCTCTACCCTATTCTAAAATAAAAATTGAAAAGCTCTTTTACCTTACCAGCCCTTAAAAGGGCCTTTTGCGGGGATTGCTCCCAAATAATTCTGCTCTTTTGCCTGTAAAAAAAAACATACAATACCCTCCCCAACATTACCACCCACCACCCACATACCCCTAATCTAACCCACACCCCCCTTAAATAAACCTAACACTAAGCCCCTGAAGATCTCCCTACCTTATCTTAATTAAGGTAGGAAAATTAGCTGATGGAATCAGCCAATCAGATTGAGCTCGCATTCTATTGGCTGTTTCCGATCAGCCAATAGAATGCGAGCTCAATCTAATTGGCTGATTAGATCAGCCAATCGGATTGAACTTGAATGTGAATGTGAAATTTCCTACCTTAATTCCGATTGGCTGATAGAATCCTATGAGCCAATCGGAATTTGAGGGACGCCATCTTGGATGACATCCCTTAAAGGAACCGTCATTCGTCGGGAAGTCGTCGGCCAGGATGGATGTTCCGCATTTGGCGGGATGAAGATGGATCCGAAGAAAGAAGATTGAAGATGCCGCTTGATAGAAGACTTCAGCTGGATGATGGACCTCCTTCAGCCCCCGCTTGGATCAAGACTTCAGCCGGATGATTGATCTCTTCAGCCCCTGCTTGGATCAAGACTTCAGCCGGATGATGGATCTCTTCAGCCCCCGCTTGGACCAACACTTAAGCAGGATGATGGATCTCTTCAGCCCGATGATGGACCTCTTCAGCCCCCGCTTGGGCTTGGATGAAGACTTTGGAGCCTCTTCTGGACGGATCAGTGATACCCGACGTGGTGAAGATAAGGTAGGGAGATCTTCAGGGGCTTAGTGTTAGGTTTATTTAAGTGGGGTTTGGGTTAGATTAGGGGTATGTGGGTGGGTGGGCTTGTAATGTTGGAGGGGTATTGTATGATTTTTTTTACAGGCAAAAGAGCAGAATTCTTTGGGGCATGCCCCGCAAAAGGCCCTTTTAAGGGCTGGTAAGGTAAAGAGCTTTTCAATTTTTATTTTAGAATAGGGCAGGGCATTTTTTTATTTTGGGGGGCTTTGTTATTTTATTAGGGGGCTTAGAGTAGGTGTAATTAGTTTAAAATTGTTGTAATATTTTTATAATGTTATAAATAATTTTTTATTTTTTGTAACTTAGTTCTTTTTTATTTTTTGTACTTTAGTTAGTTTATTTAATTGTATTTATTTGTAGGTATCTGTATGTAATTAATTTATTGATAGTGTAGTGTTAGGTTTAATTGTAGATAATTGTAGGTATTTTATTTAATTAATTTATTGATAGTGCAGTGTTAGGTTTAATTGTAACTTAGGTTAGGATTTATTTTACAGGTAATTTTGTAATTATTTTAACTAGGTAGCTATTAAATAGTTATTAACTATTTAATAGCTATTGTACCTGGTTAAAATAAATACAAAGTTGCCTGTAAAATAAATATTAATCCTAAAATAGCTACAATATAATTATTATTTTATATTGTAGCTATATTAGGGTTTATTTTACAGGTAAGTATTTAGCTTTAAATAGGATTAATTTATTTAATAAGAAATAATTTATTTTGTTAGATACAAATTATATTTAACTTAGGGGGGTGTAAGACTTAGCTTTAGGGGTTAATAACTTTATTATAGTAGCAGTGAGGGTCGGTCGGCAGATTAGGGGTTAATAATTGTAGGTAGGTGGCGGCGACGTTGGGGGCGGCAGATTAGGGGTTAATAAATATAATATAGGGGTCGGCGGTGTTAGGGGCAGCAGATTAGGGGTACATAGGGATTAACGTAGGTTGCGGCGGTGTGCTGTCAGCAGATTAGGGGTTAAAATTTTTTATTAGAGTGGTGGCGGTGTGGGGGGGCCTCGGTTTAGGGGGTACATAGGTAGTTTATGGGTGTTAGTGTACTTTAGAGCACAGTAGTTAAGAGTTTTATGAACCAGCGTTAGCCAAGAAAGCTCTTAACTCCTGGCTTTTCTCTGCGGCTGGAGTCTTGTCGTTAGATTTCTAACGCTCACTTCAGCCAAGACTCTAAATACCAGCGTTAGAATGATCCCATTGAAAAGATAGGATACGCAAATGGCGTAGGGGGATCTGCGGTATGGAAAAGTCACGGCTGCAAAGTGAGCGGTTAGACCCTTTCCTGATTGATTCTAAATACCAGCAGGTGGCCAAAACCAGCGTTAGGAGCCCCTAACGCTGGTTTTTTTACGGCTAACGCAGAACTCTAAATCTAGGCGTAAGAATTTTGGGGAACCAAAAAATGAGCTTGCATTCAAGATTAAAGATTTTAATGAACTGCAAAACAAAATATGTAGTGTATCTGTTGAAATGCTCATGTAATGAGGTTGTATGGAGGTCGCATGAAACGACCAGTCAAAACAAGATTCAGTGAACCATCTAAGGAACATAGAAAATGGTTTGACAACACATAGGTTATCTGCACATTTTTCATAGGTACACAACAAGGATAAGACAGGTCTTAGTATTTTATACATTGAATACATAAAAAAATCTGTAAGGGGAGTGAAGCGTTTGGGTATACTTTGCCAGCGTGACACCTACTGGATCCTAGATTGGGTACCATGGAACCAGTAGGTCTTAATAGAGATATAGATTTGGCTGCATTTATAGAGTAGTAGAGTAACATTTCAGAGGTAGAGCAAAATATACAGAGTAGTGAGGATCGAACAGAGTAGCGAGGATCGAACATAAATTAAATATAAATGAAAAATATATATGACTAAGCCAATTAGGATGGATTTTTTTTTTTTTTAGCAGGATGAACTTTACATTATGTTCTTTATTTGATAACAGCTTTTGTTTTGCACTATGCTGAGTATTAGCATTTTTATATTTTATTATTTTATCTATAAGGGTTTTAGGTAGTAATAGTCTTTTTAAGCACTAAAGGTTTTATATATTAAAGTTCTATGGGTGAAATTATCAGTATGCTTTTATCTGATGAAATTTTGTGACCTGTTTTGAATTATATATGTGTATGCATGTATCATTAATTGTATAAGTTAATGTATTTTAATCCTTGACCAGTATATGTGGAAACTAATCATAACATCTAGATTGTAGAACGAGATGAGAATGAGAATTGTATATATATATTTAATGTCTTTTTAATTTTAATTGATTTCTTGACAGTTGTTATTTGTAAATTGTGTACATTTTTTTTGAAATTTCAGATTAATACTGCACATTATGTATGCAATATCTGTGACATATACATTATAGAGTCAAAAATGTATATAAGTGGCTCATGTGTCACATTACACGGAACTGTTATAAATCATCTGTACGTTAGATGACTGAATCGGGTTCTGAAGGCAATTAGAGACATTTTATCAGGCACCTGGTGATGTCATGCATAGCCTTTAAAATAAATTGGAGGATATGAGAGGAGTGGACATAGCCTCTGACGAAGCGGGAGGAGTCCCGTGAAACGCATAAGGCCATGTCCACTGAGACTCACTGTGACATCAGTACCCTTCAGATTGGTGAGGATCCGTTGCCAGAAACACGGGCTTTTCCATTAAGAAGGAGGGACCTACTCTGGAGTTTTAGACCGTGCTTTAAATATCCCTCAGCGTGATAGCTGGCAACTGTGTTTCACAGACTACCAAGATTGTGGGATATAAAGAGCGATCCAGCATGTAGTAGGAGTCACCTGCACTAACGTCTATCACATACCTCATACTGTTTGAGGTCACGTTTGTGAGTTTTATCTTTTGTTTATTTAATAAATTATATTTTATCTTGCACCATGATGGTATTTTTCTCCCTTTTGCACTCCATGTTCTCTTGTTTCTAGCTGCAAGTTTAAAAAAAAAAAAAAAACCCTAAAGGGGCATTTGTATGGGCATTGCTCTTAAAAGGGCATTCAGCTCTTTACTGCTCTTTTACTGCTCATCCCTAATCTAAAAAAAAAAAACTAACATTAACCCCAGAAAATGTACTCACAGTTTCCTGAAGGTCCGTACATTCATCTTCATCCAGGTGGCAAGAAGTCTTCATCCAAGCGCAACATCCTCATCCATCATGGGGACATCTCCTATGTTTATCCCTGTGGTGCAGAGCTGTGGAGGCACGGACATCCAGTGTGGAGGATCTTCTTCATTCGATCACCGCCATACACTGAAGCTTGAATGCAAGGTACCCGTTTAAAAATGGGGTACCTTGCATTCCTATTTTAAATCAGCCAATAGGACGAGTGCTACTGAATCCTATTGGCTGCTCAAATCAATAGGTAATAGGTTTATTATAGCAGTTGCAATGTGGGGGGGCTGGGGTTTAGGGGTTAATAGGTTTATTTAGTGTTGGCGATGTCGGGGGCGGCGGATTAGTGGTTAATAATTTTATTTAGTGTCGGGGAGTGGTGGATTAGGGTGTTTAGACTAGGGGTTTATGTTAGAGTGTTAGATTTTAACATAACTTTCTTTTCCCCATAGACATCAATGGGGTTGCGTTACGGCGATCGCCATTCCAAGATCGCAGGTGTTAGTTTTTTTCTAACACTCTCTCCATAGATGTCTTTGGGGGAAAGAATGCACAAGCATCTAAAGTCAGGCCTTGGGTTTTGTGCGGTTTGGAGCTTAACGGACCATAATGCACAACAAAAGAAGGTTTTTTGTGGTAGACTTCTTGGTGGCGGCCATGCTGGACTTCTTGGCGGCCCCCATGCTTGAACACAATATTTTGAGCTGCTCCAGTTATTCTACTAACTCAAACTGAAATCTCAGTTTAAGAACTCCATCTGAACTTCAATTTGATAACATTTTTTTATTTCATATTCTTTATTTAGGAATTAATGACAAACCGGGACTAATATGTCCCACAATATTACACAAAACAGAGGTACAAACATAAATTGTGGGTATCTCAAATAAAATAGGCTACAAGACATGAGTTCTGTCCTAGTACTCTAGTTACATACACCTATAGTATTCTAACAAAGGAATCTAAGGTACAGATCTGAATTGTAGCATATCCCAACTTCCCATTTTGTTATAAGATCATATCTTGAATTACACATTTACAAACACAGGGTGCATCCATCTGTATGTAGTCCAGTTAGGCCCGAAGGCCCTTCTCAAGTTTACACTAGGATCAGATAGTAAGTGGACATATCAGTCAAAACAGCAATATATTAACATTGTAGAAATCAAAATTAGGACATCAGGAACCCTTAACTCAAAACCTGCTAAACAGTAATTATTTGGGTTCACTGCATCCCAAGGATTTATTACTATAACAATAAAATTAAAACTATTTTTGTCCCATGCGAAACAAAACAATTAATGCTTAGGATAGGGAGACTACCTAACTCTGCCTATATTTGCGGAGGGGTTTTAGTTACCCCTATCCGCAATAGTCTCAGGTATGGGGGGGGGGTACCTGGAAGCCACTCTTAGGCCTCATATATATAAAGCAAGGTAATAATTTTAAGAGAAGGTATCCTGAACGAAAGGAGACCATAATTGGTTTCAAAATTATGAACTCCTCAGGAAGTGTCAACTAATGTGAAAGTGGGGGGAATACATAGGCAACTGTTAGAGGGACCATGGGAGGAAGCCATAACCGGTCGCCAAGAGTGAGTGACATGGAATTAAATAAATTGCACAACCACAGTGTAAAGCTCAATAAGTTATATGACCTATTGTATAATAAGTCCGGGAACATTGAATTTACAGAATGAATCCATACAGCTCCTACCTTGGGGACTGCACCATTCATTGGGACTACATAAAAAAAGATTAACTATCTATGGGAACCGTACATGGTTAGCTTAGGGGGATACAGACCAACTGCAGAGTAGCTGAATCCATTATAGCTTAGCAAAGTTAACATTTAGGCTTACAAGGGTTAAGTGAGTATATCACTAATATTAGGGGGGTTATTCTCCTTTCACGTAAAGAAATACAAATATGTGATAGCAAACATATAAATGGCAGCTAAAATATATATTTTTTTAAAAAGGTATGGGCAGGGCAGCATATGTGACTCCACTTAAATACTAACAAGGTGCCTGAAAAGACTATAATAAACCCTCTCCTCTCTAGCCTTTGCAAATGGGAGGTCAAAGAAGTTCCCAAAATAGAAAAACTATAGCATGTCCTGCTTTCCACTATTAACTAAACAGCGATGTCCCCCTTTAGTATACAAGTCATAGTGTGTATGATATATACATATGAACTGTGCATAAAAACCTGAAGTGGAGTTTAGGTATAATTTATATATGTCTAACACCCCCCTAGACCAACCAGCAGGATTATGCAACAAAGATAACCTAAGGGTATAGCCCCTATGTGGAAATTATCCTCATATAAACTATACAGTGTAGTTATGCAATACACAGAGCTGATAGCTTTGCAACATGCATACAAGACATAAGATTCAATATAAAAATATAAATGAATAATAAAGGTAGAAGAATGAGTTTAGAATTTTGAAAGGCTTATTAGACTATAGGCAGCCAGCACAAGTAAAGGGATCAAACTCTTTTAAAAGATGTATGGCATAGCAGAAAAGGCAAAGCAATAGGTCAGTCAAATGATCCATCTGGAAGCTTTCAAAGCAACAGACCCAGCAAATTGCATAATAAATGAAACGGGCATAAGTCTACGGAGTGAGCTGTCAATGCAGCACTTAACATACAGCAGATAGTCAGCCGATCCCCCTGCGAGTATGACACACTCCAAGTGTTTTAAAATGTAGCACCATGTGAGCTGTCCAATCTATAGATAGCATGGCAATTATTCCAATTACACACCAGTTGATGTCCGGGGGAAACCACCAGTAAGGGCCCTGAAGCACTCTGCAACCACCCGAGAGGGGTATGTACCCGAAAGTGTAATAGCCGCCCCCTTTGAGATCCATATCTGACAAGCTAGCCCTAGGTACACCCTGGATCTGCGTCTCGATCTTCTCCTCCCCCAAGCAGACCGCTTTGCTAACTCCCTGCACAGTAGTTTTCTGATCTGCAAGCTGTCATTTTACATCACTCATGTTAGTTGCTTGCCTAAGTAGTGTGGTTGAGGGCAGGAGAATTCTATTGATCCTTTCACAGATCATCCTTTCCTGTTCTGACAGGAGGGCTGCAAAGCTAGAAAGGAGGTCTTCCATTTTGGGAGGCTACCCAGAACAGCAGATGTTTCTAGTCGAAGCGGCAATCTGAGTTTTAATGCTGCGAGTCACAGTGCTATCTGGCACCCTAGAGTAGGCCTCCTTCCTCCCCCATTTGATAACATTTTTATCTACAGAGGATTCCCTTTCAAGAGATACTCATATTTTCAGTATTGCTGCCTGCTCTCAGAATCCGGAGCTTTACTCTGAGATTTTAGGCCTCAATACAAACCCCCCAGTGATATCGCTACATGGACTTCACTGTTGAGGAGGGACATCTGTGCGCTGATTGATAACTACATACCAGCATAAAGTCTGCTATAGAGGCTTAAAAGGGAGAATATGTATTTTAAAAGAACTGAGCTGCTTGCTTGATGGCTACCAAACTGTATTTGAGGAGAAGCTAGAGATGGCGTCTAACCCATTTTGTTATTACACCTTTGAGGGATCTCCCCAACAGGAGCCTATCTACACAGAAGTGGAGAATGATGGAGCTTCTTATCTCCAGTGCACATTACCAAACACTGGACTAACTGGGAGAGACTGCATACTTCCTGCGATAGATCTGGAAATCAGGGATAGCGGAGTCTAACACAAGATTGGTGTAGATCTCAGAGAGAAACCTTCATTTTTGGAGGAGACCCATAGCTGCCTTACCGCTAGGGAACACTCGGCCCCTGCAGTGAGTCCAGAGAATATAGCACCAGTACATATGGGGATCATGGTTGTGTTCCCTGCCAAACCAAAGATATTTGGCTGCAAACAACCTTGCATGGATATGGGGCCGTGCAGACTTGGCAAGATTTTATCACTAATTTCTTAATGTCTATACATCCACCCTCCCTCCCTATGGGAACACTGAAAATATGCTGGGACTCAGGTGACGTTTCTCCTCTCTCCCCAACAACCTGGCCTCAAGCTAGACGCAACCAACCCAGCCTCTGATAGCTGCCTTGTTCCTGTTTAAATCTCCCTCATTTGACCAGGAACTGGGTTGCCTAAATGATATCTCACACGGGAGATCTGTTCAGTATGACTGCACTGGAGTGGGCTAATGAACTCATGTACTCTTTTCTCTTTCCTAGATTAATTATCTGAGCCACCAGTAAGGGATAGCCATTTGGTTACAAGAGCAAGAGTATTAATTGATTTACTCATCCGCTATAATTTAGAGTATGTCATTGGCAAAAATATATTACTTTAAACCACTTAACAGTGCCCAACCTGCTTGCCCATTTTGTGTGATTATGTGGCTTTTTTGGAATTTAAGAAGCAATTGAATATTGCTATTAACTATGATCGCTATTAATAACAGCTTAAGGCTAGATGATCTAGAGATACCTTGGATTTTAATTCAACTACCTAGTTCTTCATGCAAGTGTCAATAGTTATATTTCACTGTAAAGACATACTTCATCTCCCCTCTTAAGTTTGTGACATAAAGCTAGCCATTTATTTTTAGCCATAAATACTAGTATACAACATATATACTACTGCTCCAGTTAAACAATAACTACACTGCAGTATCTCACATGCTAAAAATTAAATATGCCTGATTTCCCTTTTTCTATAGAGCCTTATCCAATATCATATACCTATCTGGAAAACAGACAAACTGCTTTGGTTTAATACAGCTACCTAAGTCCCTCTTTTTTTTTTTTTTTTTTTTACTAGTCCCCATACCTATTGTATATCTCACTGTCCTGACAAATATTTTCTTTCCCCATTTGTGTGCGACATGACTTCAGCAGACATGTGTTTCTTAAATGTAATGATATTGGTATGGTATAGCATATCTGAGCTGAATTTATTCTCTATTTTCCTTATTTTATGCAACAGAAATTGGAAGCCCATCTCTTCTCACCATCTGTTAGGTAACCTTAACTCTCTCCATAAGTATATATCTGTATTTTCCCTACCAACAGCAAAATGCAAGCATTCTGTAATGGCATATGTCTAACACATGACATAATTTTACAGTTCTCACATAGCGCAGGACATAACTACATCATGAGTAACTTAATATCAAACTAATTTGCCTCCATAACTATATACCATAACACACGGGTCCAAGAGTGACCCATTATTATTTTAGGGGGCTCATACCATTATAAAAATGGAGGTTTCACTTATATTGGCCTAAACTTTGTTAGATTCATATGTAGGTAGATAACCATGTAGTGCACAGTTATGACCTATGCTTTATTTTTTTTTAATATATGTGCAGGTTACATGATGTTTATACTAGTCTTTTGTTTAGGATAATTTGATACAAACTGATATCCCTCTCAGTGGCAGGCAGTAATACAGATCCCATTAACTTTGCATATACCCAGGAAATTGATTATTGACTAGCAACTACTAGTGTCGGATCCTGCATTGTCCTGTACCCATAGTGTTACTTACTGTGTACTCTAATTCCTGGATTTGTATCCACTTTGTTTGCCTGCTATTTAAGTGCAAGGCCATGTTATGTTTGATGTTACTTCTAAATACTGCAATAAAAAGATTAAAAAAAAAAGAAGGTTTTGGCTTAACATGTAATGGCAGCGCTATGGAAAGTGTGATAACACTAATTTTTTGCATTATTTACACACCCGGTATAGCGCACAACTTGTAATCTCGCTGAAGGATTTTTATCCTATTCAAAACCGAGGGCCCCACATCAATGATTACCAAAAATGTGTTAAACAGGATATTATTAAATTATCAATTGATATACAGAGTGGCAGTGATTTTAAATACAAGCTGTTACCAGCAGAATATAAAGCATTACAAAACCTTAAAAATAATCAACAGATTGTAATTAAATATGCAGATAAAGGTGGTTCGATAGTCATTTTTAATAAGAGTGAATATCTTTTTGAAGCAAATAGACAACTATCAAATGCTACCACTTACCATAAATTAAGCTCTGATCCTACTAATAAATTCAAAGATTTAATAAATATACCAAAGGAAGGGTGTGCTTTAGGTTTGATCTCTAGACAGAATGTTGAGAAGCTGGTTCCAAGCCATCCTGTTATACCTATTTTTTATCATGTTCCAAAAATCTATAAGGATGCTAAAAGTGCAAAAAGGCCTCCTGGGAGACCTATAGTGTCTGGCATAGAAAATGGAGCCTATCTCAGAGTGGATTAACTAATTTGGAAACTAATCTTTATAGTTACCTTAAGGATTCTGGTCAATTACTACAGAAAATTAGGGACATAACGTGGGGAAAAGATTTTTATTCGGCAACCATTGACATTACTTCCTTATATTCTTGCATTCCTCACCATTTAGGAATGAGGTCAGTCAGATTTTTTTGGATAGAGACACAAGTTCTGATGCAGAAGTTAAAGGTTTTGTGTTCGAGTGCTTGGAGTTCCTCCTAAACCCCAACTATTTCATTATTTCATGTTCAATCATTAGTTTTGTTTTGCAATTGTGTGGTACAGCAAAGGGGGCTACATTTACCCCCTCTTATGCTAATTTATTTGTGGGCTGATGGGAGCACCAATACATTTACATGGAGTGCAATCCCTTCATCAAAAACACTATAGTATATAACAGTGTGTACTGTTTGTGTGCATACTATATATATATATATATATATATATATATATATATATATATATATATATATATATATATATATATATATATAATGCATTGACTTATGTTTTTACATGTGCTCATTAGCCCAAATATCATGATTCCACCTTAAAGACATAAGGGGAGTGTACATAGCATGTTTTTGATTGGCTATTTCAGACTTAAATAAGGCATAGACTATGTAAACAAATTCACCTATTATTAAGCGCCAGCGAAGTGTGAATCATGTCAGGGGATTATTTTTTTTGTCATCCCCTATGCTTGCCTTCATTTTTAATTTATTAGATTAAAGCTTTTGTTTTTAGCCCTTAAGTATCTCTGTGTGCTCAGGAATCATTTCCTTAATTGATTTCTTTACTTGATCACAGGTGATAAAGTAATAATAATATTAATAGTACTATTATCACTACCACTAATAACAATAGCAATAATATCAATAACTGAGCAGCTAAACTGTACAAGGAGGAGAATCTGGCCTACCAGGACACATTTCTTACCACTTACTGTAGATGACTAGCATAGATTGGCAACTTAACAAAGACTGACACATTAGAATATGATGATTGTTTTGTCCAATAAAATTTCTTCTTGAAGCTTATCCCAAGCAATCAGTTTACCATATCTACTGACAGGACATTCATCAACAGTAATGGAAAATCCACCAAGGAACTATTGCCATAAGCGTGGAGCAGTAAAACCCTGAATGTGCATCTGGGCTTTTTATATTATTAGCCATGGATGGTAGGTGACTGCTAAAATTGGTAAAAACCATCAAAAGATCCTTTCAAAATGTAGCAGCATTATTTCCAAGATGATCACTGCTATTGAAGAAGTGACTGTTCCCATATATTGCATTATAGCTCATTTGCAGTTTATGTTGCGCATATACCGTAAAATGAACACCAGGCTAAATACTACAGCCTAGAGAGGATCACTGCTTTCTGAGGCCTAGATTTAGAGTTCGGCGGTAAAAGGGCTGTTAACGCTCCGCGGGTTTTTTTCTGGCCGCACCATAAATTTAACTCTGGTATCGAGAGTTCAAACAAATGCTGCGTTAGGCTCCAAAAAAGGAGCGTAGAGCATTTTTTACCGCAAATGCAACTCTCGATACCAGAGTTGCTTACGGACGCGGCCGGCATCAAAAACGTGCTCGTGCACGATTCTCCCATAGGAAACAATGGGGCTGTTTGAGCTGAAAAAAAACCTAACACCTGCAAAAAAGCAGCGTTCAGCTCCTAACGCAGCCCCATTGTTTCCTATGGGGAAACACTTCCTATGTCTGCACCTAACACCCTAACATGTACCCCGAGTCTAAACACCCCTAACCTTACACTTATTAACTCCTAATCTGCCGCCCCCGCTATCGCTGACCCCTGCATTACACTTTTAACCCCTAATCTGCCGCTCCGTAAACCGCCGCCACCTACGTTATCCCTATGTACCCTAATCTGCTGCCCTAACATCGCCGACCCCTATGTTATATTTATTAACCCCTAATCTGCCCCCCACAACGTCGCCGACACCTGCCTACACTTATTAACCCCTAATCTGCCGAGCGGACCTGAGCGCTACTATAATAAAGTTATTAACCCCTAATCCGCCTCACTAACCCTATCATAAATAGTATTAACCCCTAATCTGCCCTCCCTAACATCGCCGACACCTACCTTCAATTATTAACCCCTAATCTGCCGACCGGAGCTCACCGCTATTCTAATAAATGTATTAACCCCTAAAGCTAAGTCTAACCCTAACACTAACACCCCCCCTAAGTTAAATATAATTTTTATCTAACGAAATAAATTAACTCTTATTAAATAAATGATTCCTATTTAAAGCTAAATACTTACCTGTAAAATAAATCCTAATATAGCTACAATATAAATTATAATTATATTATAGCTATTTTAGGATTAATATTTATTTTACAGGCAACTTTGGTAATTATTTTAACCAGGTACAATAGCTATTAAATAGTTAAGAACTATTTAATAGTTACCTAGTTAAAATAATAACAAATTTACCTGTAAAATAAATCCTAACCTAAGATATAATTAAACCTAACACTACCCTATCAATAAAATAATTAAAATAAACTACCTACAATTACCTACAATTAACCTAACACTACACTATCAATAAATTAATTAAACACAATTGCTACAAATAAATAAAATTAAATAAACTATCTAAAGTACAAAAAATAAAAAAAGAACTAAGTTACAGAAAATATAAAATATTTACAAACATAAGAAAAATATTACAACAATTTTAAACTAATTACACCTACTCTAAGCCCCCTAATAAAATAACAAAGCCCCCCAAAATAAAAAATTCCCTACCCTATTCTAAAATACAAATATTACAAGCTCTTTTACCTTACCAGCCCTGAACAGGGCCCTTTGCGGGGCATGCCCCAAGAATTTCAGCTCTTTTGCCTGTAAAAAAAAACATACAATACCCCCCCCCAACATTACAACCCACCACCCACATACCCCTAATCTAACCCAAACCCCCCTTAAATAAACCTAACACTACCCCCCTGATGATCTTCCTACCTTGTCTTCACCATGCCAGGTTCACCGATCCGTCCTGGCTCCAAGATCTTCATCCAACCCAAGCGGGGGCTAGACATCCACTGAAGAAGTCCAGAAGAGGGTCCAAAGTCTTCCTCCTATCCGGCAAGAAGAGGACATCCGGACCGGCAAACATCTTCTCCAAGCGGCATCTTCTATCTTCTTCCATCCGATGACGACCGGCTCCATCTTGAAGACCTCCAGCGCGGATCCATCCTCTTCTTCCGACGACTAGACGACGAATGACGGTTCCTTTAAGGGACGTCATCCAAGATGGCGTCCCTCGAATTCCGATTGGCTGATAGGATTCTATCAGCCAATCGGAATTAAGGTAGGAATTTTCTGATTGGCTGATGGAATCAGCCAATCAGAATCAAGTTCAATCCGATTGGCTGATCCAATCAGCCAATCAGATTGAGCTCGCATTCTATTGGCTGATCGGAACAGCCAATAGAATGCGAGCTCAATCTGATTGGCTGATTGGATCAGCCAATCGGATTGAACTATATTCTGATTGGCTGATTCCATCAGCCAATCAGAAAATTCCTACCTTAATTCCGATTGGCTGATAGAATCCTATCAGCCAATCGGAATTCGAGGGACGCCATCTTGGATGACGTCCCTTAAAGGAACCGTCATTCGTCGTCTAGTCGTCGGAAGAAGAGGATGGATCCGCGCTGGAGGTCTTCAAGATGGAGCCGGTCGTCATCGGATGGAAGAAGATAGAAGATGCCGCTTGGAGAAGATGTTTGCCGGTCCGGATGTCCTCTTCTTGCCGGATAGGAGGAAGACTTTGGACCCTCTTCTGGACTTCTTCAGTGGATGTCTAGCCCCCGCTTGGGTTGGATGAAGATCTTGGAGCCAGGACGGATCGGTGAACCTGGCATGGTGAAGACAAGGTAGGAAGATCATCAGGGGGGTAGTGTTAGGTTTATTTAAGGGGGGTTTGGGTTAGATTAGGGGTATGTGGGTGGTGGGTTGTAATGTTGGGGGGGGGGTATTGTATGTTTTTTTTTTACAGGCAAAAGAGCTGAAATTCTTGGGGCATGCCCCCGCAAAGGGCCCTGTTCAGGGCTGGTAAGGTAAAAGAGCTTGTAATATTTGTATTTTAGAATAGGGTAGGGAATTTTTTATTTTGGGGGGCTTTGTTATTTATTAGGGGGCTTAGAGTAGGTGTAATTAGTTTAAAATTGTTGTAATATTTTTCTTATGTTTGTAAATATTTTATTATTTTCTGTAACTTAGTTCTTTTTTATTTTTTGTACTTTAGATAGTTTATTTAATTTTATTTATTTGTAGCAATTGTGTTTAATTAATTTATTGATAGTGTAGTGTTAGGTTAATTGTAGGTAATTGTAGGTAGTTTATTTAATTATTTTATTGATAGGGTAGTGTTAGGTTTAATTATATCTTAGGTTAGGATTTATTTTACAGGTAAATTTGTTATTATTTTAACTAGGTAACTATTAAATAGTTCTTAACTATTTAATAGCTATTGTACCTGGTTAAAATAATTACAAAGTTGCCTGTAAAATAAATATTAATCCTAAAATAGCTATAATATAATTATAAATTATATTGTAGCTATATTAGGATTTATTTTACAGGTAAGTATTTAGCTTTAAATAGGAATTATTTATTTAATAAGAGTTAATTTATTTCGTTAGATAAAAATTATATTTAACTTAGGGGGGTGTTAGTGTTAGGGTTAGACTTAGCTTTAGGGGTTAATACATTTATTAGAATAGCGGTGAGCTCCGGTCGGCAGATTAGGGGTTAATAATTGAAGGTAGGTGTCGGCGATGTTAGGGAGGGCAGATTAGGGGTTAATACTATTTATGATAGGGTTAGTGAGGCGGATTAGGGGTTAATAACTTTATTATAGTAGCGCTCAGGTCCGCTCGGCAGATTAGGGGTTAATAAGTGTAGGCAGGTGTCGGCGACGTTGTGGGGGGCAGATTAGGGGTTAATAAATATAACATAGGGGTCGGCGATGTTAGGGGTAGCAGATTAGGGGTACATAGGGATAACGTAGGTGGCGGCGATTTGCGGTCGGAAGATTAGGGGTTAATTATTTTAAGTAGCTTGCGGCGACGTTGTGGGGGGCAAGTTAGGGGTTAATAGATATAATACAGGGGTCGGCGGTGTTAGGGGCAGCAGATTAGGGGTACATAAGTATAACGTAGGTGGCGGTCGGCAGATTAGGGGTTAAAATTTTTAATCGAGTGGCGGCGATGTGGGGGGACCTCGGTTTAGGGGTACATAGGTAGTTTATGGGTGTTAGTGTACTTTAGGGTACAGTAGTTAAGAGCTTTATAAACCGGCGTTAGCCAGAAAGCTCTTAACTCCTGCTATTTTCAGGCGGCTGAAATCTTGTCGTTAGAGCTCTAACGCTCACTGCAGAAACGACTCTAAATACCGGCGTTAGGAAGATCCCATTGAAAAGATAGGCTACGCAAATGGCGTAGGGGGATCTGCGGTATGGAAAAGTCGCGGCTGTAAAGTGAGCGTTAGACCCTTTAATCACTGACTCCAAATACCAGCGGGCGCCCAAAACCAGCGTTAGGAGCCTCTAACGCTGGTTTTGACGGCTACCGCCGAACTCTAAATCTAGCCGTGAGTTTGTAGCACACATAGTAAAAAAGACTTGCTGTTATGTTATGCATGATTTACATAATTTCTCTGTTAATAGCTCAAAAATGGAGCATGTTATTAGCACAAACAGGATTAAAGGGCCGCAAAAAAAATAAATAAAGTTTCATGATTTAGATAAAGCATAGGATAAAAAAACATGTACAATATGCATCCATTATCAAAACATGCACATTCATTTTATATGCACACTTTCTAAGGCTCCAAATATGGCTGAGCAAAAATGCACAGTGTATATGTATATTCACTTTGTGATTGGCTGATGGCTGCCACATGATATAAGGGGAAGGGAATTTTGATTATGTTTTACTTTTACCATTTGAAAATTAAAGTAACATCTATTGCATTGTCTTTTTTATTGTTTATTTGTCAGTTATTAAATTATACTGTATTAAGTGGTCCTTTAAGTAATTGCTTTGTTCTTTAAAGGCTTAAATGAGAGTGAAACATTACTCCATTTTTTATACTAATGTAAGGGGAATAAAATAAACTTATTAATAAAATAAACTTACTGTCACCTGGAGGTTAAATCACTCTAAAAGTGTTTAAGAATTTAATCACTGTCCTATGCATTTCTGGCAAAAGGGGGTGTTAAATAATTGCTGACAGAAAAATAGATAAATAATTGCATTGTGTTACAAAAAATAAATTATTCATTAACCTGTATGTTACCGGCAGAATGAGGAATAAATCACCATTCTACAGGTAGGGAATCAAAAAAAATAATTATTCCTTGTGTTATTGATACAAAAAGGATTACATAATTGCTCTGCAGATAAGCAGGGGTTTAAAATATTTGCTTTATGCATGTTAGACATGGTGGTGAAATCACTGCTCAGATGTGACAAATATATATGCAGCTGAGTGAGGAAGGGCCTGAGGAATGAGTCATGGTGAAGCCTCTTGCAGGGTTTTGGGAAGAGGGCTTTTAACTGAAGGCTCTGCAGTCCATGGTATTTTTTTTAACCTTGCAATATTCCTGTTCACAAATGTAAAACAGTAAAAAAATAAAAAAATAAACCTCAGCAGAATCAACTTTAAAGTGAAATTAAAGCTCACTGGAACCACCAGTTGTTCTAGTATTGTATATATAGTATTGATCAATGACATTAATTAAATCTAAACTAAGATTAATAATAATCTTACAATAAAGAAATGAGTCTTGTCAAACAATAAATTAATAGTCTTTAAAAGGCCCCACACACACATAACACACCGTTTTTTCTAAGTTGATTAATGTTAGCGAAATGTTTAAAAGAGTTAAATCTTCGGATCTCTGTATTTACTTTGCTATAAATTATTCATAAGTGCAAGATAAAAATGTAAATAGTTTAGTAATTGTACATTTATCACAATATAATCTGATTGATGCAGTATGGTTGGGAATAATTCATGATCAAGCTTTGTTCACTTCATCGTGCTCTGCAGATGCTGAGAGTGGGGGTTATTTTGGTCCATGAATAGGGTATGTATCGTGCAAAGAAAATTATGTTCTCACTATTCAAATAAAGCATATACATTAAATGCAGATTAATAAACAAACAAATAAAACTGATTTCCGCCTTTCTCTGGAAAAAATATTGGCTGTGTTAATTAACATAAATTAACATAAACACTTTTATGGCAACATTTTGAAAAACAATAAAGTTGATAGAATTTTTATTTTTTTTAATTGAAGTTCAAATCAGGCATACATATTGCATATGTCAGAAAAACATACAAAGATAATTAGTCTTAATATACAGTCAGTGTAAAGAAACAAAACGGTAAATTAACATTGTAGATTCATATGCCAAATGTCAGAATTATAATATTGTATATACCCTCTAGATAGTGTCTGAGGCCACTCTTTGGACCTCTTAGTACTATAAAAGAACCAAAGCAATAGAGGGCAATTTTATATGAGAGAACACTTGTGGATCTCAAATAAGGAACCTCAAATTAGTTTTCTTATATATGTCGATATTCCACAAAAAACAATATCAATAGGTAACATATAGTAAGTACCAATACATAACTTATTGTAACTTTCTATTTATAGTAAAATTGTCAGATAAAAGTGACTACTGGATTGTTCACTCATGGACCTCTTATTCATGTATAGTAAAGCTCAATTGGTAGTCATGATTATCGCCACTTTTGGGCTATACAATATTACAATATTTTAACAATTGAGTATAAAACTAGAATGGTACAATATAAATAATTGAGAAATATGGGCCGTTACAAATCAGTATGAAAGGGAACCTGAGCTTCTACAAAGTGTAATGAGATATAGTGGTCCACTGATGGAATATAGGAGATGTAGTGAATATATTCAGGAAGTAATTAAATGGCATGAGTGGGGTTAGGGAAACATGTATTAAGTTTGCAGAGTTAGAATGCATTGCATAGAGTATTCTTGGGAGAAGTAAATATGTTTTGACCTGAATGGTGAGAGCTTTATAATAGTACTAACCCTTTATTACACACGAGGATATCCTATCGGTGGTGGAAATATAAACAGCTAGTAGACAGTAAAATTAGACAGCCGTCCAAATAGGTGTGAACTATACTGAACCTTTGTAAGCTACCTTGAAACTCAACACACATAAGTATAAATGGATATACTCTGAAGTCCCGGCCACAAACCCAGAAACATATCACTATAAATGTATGATAAAGGTTAATTATTTAATTGCAACCTATCTCTAATCATAGAGCTAGCAGCAGCACAAATAAAAGCATGTCATTACCATAAGGTCTACTCATTATTATAATTTACTCCTATACCAACAATATAAAGTTAGCCTGCACCTTGTACGGTAGAAAATATAAGTTAAATGACTCTGCACTGGAAACTAATTAAATTAACAGAGATATACACATTTCTAGGGTGCAGACATCAATGACGTTCAAATCTATTTTAAAAACGGAAACCTTAAGTGCAACTTGATAGGTACAGTCTCTTAGTCCACACATACTTAGCTGTCGAGATTATAGGGTGCCGAGGGTATAAGTAGGCCACCTGAGGCCTCGACTGTCCAGTTCAGAGTCCACAGGTCATGTAGACAACAAATGAGGGCATCTTAAGTTTTCTAGAGAATATACCATCAGTTCTTGTGTTTTGCACTTAAATTTGCTATCAGATGGCTGTTCAAATCGGCGGATTTCCTAGGCTTCACCAGGAGCATCTGAAAAAGTGCTGCATACCCCCATTGTCCGGACATGCCCCCGATAGAATTTATTTTAAATTATCTTTTGATTCCATTTAGATTACCATACAGTTATAGGGTGTTTCACCAAACCAGGGAATATAGTCCTATATTTGTTCTTTATTATATGTATTACCAATATCAGTCTTGCAGGTAAAATGCTGGTTTATTAAGGGATTTGTACTGGAAATTAGAGCATAATGGAGAGTTAAAGGGACACCAAAATGACATTTTCATTATTCATAATGAAAATAAATTTTTAAGAGACTTGCTAATTTGCTTTTACTATTCAATTGTGCACAATCTTTTTATATGCATACTTTCTAAAGCACCAGCATGTGCAGTAGTTCACAGTGTATAGTCATGTGATTGGCTCCTGGCTTTCATCGGGTACAGTGGCCAGCATATTGAAGTAAAATGTGAAATTTGTCAGAAAAAAATCTACTTTTAATGCTATTGCTATTGAATTATATTTTACTATGCACACATTGATTATGCAACTTGACTGTATTTAATGGACATTTAATAATTTAGAGGTTATTTGGTACTGCTTTATTTTAAGGAACATAAAGGCTGAACCTGGGCTGCAATTGAATCTGCAGTGCATTTCAAATATGATTAGAAACAATTTTGCTAGCAAAACTATTTCCTAGAACAATTAACAGTAGAGACAAAGGGGGATATCTATCAAGCCGTCAACCTGAAATACGCTGGAATTCCGCAGCTTAATTGTGGCGAGCTTGATCCAACCATGCTATCAAAACCTACAGACCGGCAAAAGTTAAAATCTGTGACGTAACATACGATCCGCTGGTCTCAATCCGACACAGATCGATGCTTACGTCATTACAGATTTTCGGAATACACATTCGGCACTATTTGACACTTTTTAGAGCGCAATCCTGTTGGCTGATTGGAACCTTTCAGTCAATAGGAATGCAAGGGACGCCATCTTGGATGATGTCACTTGCATTCAAGATCCAGTTAACGGTGGAGACTGTATTGAAGAGGAGTTCCTTGTCTGATGTCTTCAGGATGGACCTGCTCCTCGATGGATGGATGAAGATAGAAGAGGCTGCATGGATGAAGACTTTGCCGGCTGGATGAAGATGGAAGAGGCCGCCCGGATGAAAACTTCTTGCTGGCTGGATGGATCCTTCAAGCAGAAATTCAAAAACTGTAAGTGGATTGTCGGGGGTTAGTGTTAGGTTTATTTAAGGTTTTTTTGGGTGGGTTTTATTGTTAGAGTAGGGTCTGGGCAGTAAAAGAGCTAAATGCCCTTTTAAGGGCAATGCCTATACAAATGCCCTTTTCAGGGCAATGGGGAGCTTAGGTTTTTTTTCAGTAGGGTTTTTATTTGGGGGGGTTGGTTGTGTGGGTGCTGGGTTTTACTGTTGGGGTGTTTGTATTTTTCTTTACAGGTAAAAAAGCTGATTTCTTTGGGGCAATGCCCCGCAAAAGGCCCTTTTAAGGGCCACTGGTAGTTTATTGTAGGCTAGGGTTTTTTTATTTGGGGGGGGGGGCTTTTTTATTTTGATAGGGCTATTTATTTTTGATACTTTGTTTTTTTTTGTAACTTAGTGTTTGTTTTTGTAACTTAGTGTTTTTTTTTGTAACTTAGTAATTTTTTATTGTAGATTTAAATAATTTGAGTAGGGTTTTTTTTTTTTAATATGTAATATAGTTAATGTAATTATTAGTTTAATGTAATTTTAGTATAATAGTTAGGGTAGGTTAATTAATAGTTTAGTATAGTTTATTTTAATTCTACAGGTAAGTTTAAATTTATAATAAGATAGGGATGTTGTAATTTTTATGTAAAGTTGGCGGGTTGTTAGGTTAAGGGGATAATAGCTTAATTTAGTTTATGGCGATGTGGGGGGCTGGTGGTTTAGGAGTTAATAGGTTTAGTAAGTGGTAGTGATGTAGGAGGCCAGGGGTTTAGGGGTTAATATATTTATTTAGTTGCGGCGGGGTCCGGAAGTGGGAGAATAGGGGTTAATACTTTTATTTAGTTACAGCGGGGTCCGGGAGCAGCAGAATGGGGGTTAATACTGTACTTTTATTTAGTTGCGGTGGGGTCTGGGAGCGGAGTGATAGGGGTTAATACTTTTATTTAGTTGCTGTGGGGTCCAGGATCGGCGGAATGGGGGCTAATACTTTTATTTAGTTGTCTTGGGTTCCGGGAGCGGCGGGATAGGGGTTAATAACTTTATTAAAGTTGCGGAGGGGTCCGGGAGCGGCGGGATAGGGGTTAAACATTTTAGTATAGTGGCAGTGTTTAGTGACAGGGTATAAATAAAGTTAGTAAAAAGCATAGCAGCGCAATCGATGACTGCTAGTTAACAACAGTCTGCTGCTCATTGCCCCCTACTTGGTGCGCAGCTTTTTGCCGGCTTTTTTAATAAATATGGAGATCATATTCAGGTCCGCGGCTGCGATGTTAGGTGATGTTAGGCGAGCGTATTGGTGCCATAGAATGCAAGAAAGTTGACGGCTTGATAGGTAGGCCTCAAATAATCAACAAATGTTTAGCCTGACCTATGTATCAACTGACAGCCATCAGCCAATCATAGACCCATAAATGCATATAAGTTGGTGCCTCAGAAAACATGCACATAAGGTTGCATACACTTCCATAAGAATGAGCAACTGTCCTTTTATACTTGTTTCTTTGTATTAGCTCTTACATAAATAAAGACTTCTGCCAGACTTCATCAACTAAACAAACAGGTTCCTTAAAGTGATGGTAAATTCTAGTGCTTTTTAAATGCTAGGATTTACAAGTGCTATAAATAAAGGGGACTATTAGCCAATATCTGTGGTAGCCGATTGGCATTATGCCGCATGGCTTGCATGCTATTGGCTTAGAGGTGGGAATGTCACCTAATTGAAAATCCTCTTTATTTATAGCACTGGTAAGTCCTAGTATTTAAAAAATGCTAGGACTTACCATCACTTTAAGTGCATGTGATGAAACTGTGAAATGTGATAAGAAGCATGCACATGTTTCGAGGACTGTGTGGCAGCAGTGCTTGCAACAATGTACATTATTGTTGAAAACTCTGCTTTAATATAATGCTTAAGACATATGCACATTTCCAGGGCTAGACTTAAAAGAAAAGGCAGCCCTGGAAAAACTGGAGACCAGCCCTATTTTTCATTGAATCCACAGACTGTACACGACTGCACAAGACCATTTTTTTCTCAAGGTATTACTGGGATACTTCTTTTCCCAAAATGTATAATAGATTGCATTAGGGTTATAGTGCTTAAGTGGTTAATAGTGAAGAGTGGTTAGGTTGCGTTGGGGGTTATGCATTTTAAGTATTGTGGTTACTTTAATAAAGTTTTCTTTTTCTTTTTGCATTTATTTAGGATTTTTTTTTATTTTAAGAGATATTAGTATGTCATAGAGAGCTGTATCCACTACTTTACAGTTTTACAAAACTGAATTGTTTCACCTTTTTCACCTAATGTAAAACTTTAATGTCATGGCTACTGTCTTTAATAACATATCACAATAAATATATATATTATTCCTAAAAAAAGAACCCGCAAAAAAACCCCGACTGAAACCTTTTAAAAAAAACTACAATGCATCATACAATAATATACATATAAATGAAACATTGCATCTACATGTATCCGCACAGCTCCTATAGGTTTTATAGGAAGGTTTGTTTGTATTGTCTTAATGAGCAAGACAGATCGCAGACGTAACAAATATATAGGCATTCTGTGGGAGTTTCCTGGAAGTACCATATGAGTTCCATGGGAGTAACCTGTATTTTAATAGGGAAACATCAGCATGAGGTTAAATATTCAAACCACTGCTCTCCATGCAAGATGCACCTTTTCAGCCATATCAGTCTCGCCAGCTTTTCAGTAGCGAGAATTTCCATTGCATAAAATTTAGAGACTGTTCAGTGAAACAAAGTTTACAAAGGCATTATTTGAAGTGTTCCTACACAGAAACCTTTTTTTGTTTCCGTTACGCACCTCCTATTTTGTGTAGGAACACTTCAAATACAGCCCCTCCAAGCTGATATCGTAGATGAGTGACAATATTGGCAAACTTTTGTTGAAGTTAAGATCCCTATTGTTTTATATGGGAGACGCACTGCAAATTAGCACTGCGGAATCTGTTGGCGCTCTACAAATAACCGATAATAATAATAATAATAATAATAACGCATCAGCACAGAAAGGGACAGTCCACTTTTTTCCATATATCACCAGACCCACGGATTATGAAACTGGGGAGGCCAAAAAGGCAATTTCTTGAGGGTCTGATGATGTTTTGAATATCAGTGGCCAAGATAGTGAGTTTTTGAGGAGGACTTTAGTTACTAAAATTGTTATTATAGGTTATGATTTTCATGAGAAAAGCCTGCTATTTCAATTGCAAGAATACGATTAAAGAAGAGTTGAGCAGCGAGAATAAGAATAACTGTTAGAATCCAATTTCTAAATATTCTGGTAGAGGTTAAGAATGGAGAGAAAAGAAATTGAGATGTGAGGAGGCCATGATTCTGGGGTTGCACAAAAGATTGGTGTAAATCAGATGTGGTGCCCATATCTAAAAGGGATCAAAAGCAAAGTTTACAGACCTGTGAGCTTAATATCTATGGTAGGTAAAGTATTTAATAGATTATTAAAGGATACTATTCAAGAATATATTGTGAACATAAATATCATTAGTAGGAGTCAACATGGTTTTATGAAACACAGGCCATGTCAAACAAACTTAAATGGACAGTCTAGTCCCAATTAAACTTTCATGATTCAGATAGGGCATGCAATTTTAAACAACTTTCCAATTTACTTTTATCACCAATTTTGCTTTGTTCACTTGGTATTCTTAGTTGAAAGCTAAACCTAAGAGGTTCACATGCCAATTTATTAGACCTTGAAAGCCGCCTCTAATCTAAATGCATTTTAGTTCATGTGTGTCATAAAGATAACACTGTGCTTATGCATGTGGAGTTACCAGCACTGATTGGCTAAAATGCAAGTCTGTCAAAAGAACTGAAAAAAGGGGGTTTGCAAAAGTTTAGATACAAGATAATCAAAGAGGTAAAAAATGTATTTATATAACTGTGTTGATAATGAAAAACTAGGGAATAGGTAATTTTATCTATCTTTTAAAACAATAACAATTCTGGTGTAGACTGTCCCTTTAATTGCATTTTATGAGGAAGTTTGTAAAAATACAGATCAGTTGTTGCAGCAAAAGCATTTAATACAGTCCCACTTAGAAGATTATTGTAGAAATTGAGAGAAATCAATTTGTAGGAACATTTTTGTACTTGGTTTGAACACGGACTTTGTTATTAATGAAAAACTCTGACGTTGAACAAAAGTAGTAAGTTGGGTGCCTCGTGGCTTTGTTCTTGATCCACTTCTCTTTAATATGTTTATTAGAGGGCACCAGAAGTCACATGCCACTGTTTTTAGATCACACAAAATTAAGGAAGGTAACAGTCTGAACAGGATGTTAAAAGGAATATCAAAGAATTAGGGGACTGGGAAGGCGGATGGCAGATAAGATTTAATTTGGACAAATGTTTGGCAACAAAAATGAACATGCAACTTCTGCTCCAAATGGGGTTGAACTTAGGACACCATTAAATGAGAAGGTCCTGGAAGTTATTGTAGATAATAGACCAAAAATGTACTGCAGTGCAATTTTAGCAACAGTTTTCAAGAAAGGCATTCTAAAACAGGAAAAAAGGAGTGACAAAATTGATAAAGAGGATGGAAGATGTGAGTTTATGGACATAAAACCCCAATTTATATATATATATATATATATATATATATATATATATAAAGTAGAAGAAAGAAAGAGCACTCCACGGGACTTTTGAATTAACAAATACACTTTATGGTAAACGTTTTCGGACCAAAGTCAGTCCTCAGACCAACATGTGAATCAAACACAAGACTTACCCTCCACCATAAGTACACTGCAAGAACGCTGCCGCCACACTCTCCCGGGTTGGCCCGTCCCTCTCATGACATCACTGCCCGGGCAACATGTGCACAGTCCACTAGTAAAAAATAAATATTAAATACATTGACATATTTGACAAAAACATTGGGCATAATGCCATAGCAGTAGCGGAAAAGCTAAACACATTACAACACTCAAGGAATACAAATTTGAAGGTCCTAAATATAACCTGCAATTCATGGTTGTCATGGTAACATAAGAAGCATGTACAAATCTGTAGGCTCCTATAACAAGCTATTCACAATTATATACTATATAATGGTATACTAACTATAAGTGTTAATACAATGAACTTAGGCTCTACCAAATATCTATAATAATGTATGCTCCTCCCCCGCAGCATAAAGCCATTGTCAAGACAACGCAAACAGCGTCCGTATCTACTAGAAGAGACGCAAAACTATATGCTGTCGGGGCAGGATCCAACTGAGGGAATAATCAAACCAAATGACAAACAAATGTAGTCTCAAAGAGCCTAATACTCTATCTAAGAGTCCTACTAACCTCCATGGTAACATTAGCTATGCGTGCTGTAGAGGACATTGTACGCAACATAACAATATACACCTTGCCATAACTGCCCCCTCTTAGATAGAGTATTAGGCTCTTTGAGACTACATTTGTGTGTCATTTGGTTTAATTATTCCCTCAGTTGGATCCTGCCCCGACAGCATATAGTTTTGCGTCTCTTCTAGTAGATACGGACGCTGTTTGCATTGTCTTGACAACGGCTTTATGCTGCGGGGGAGGAGCATACATTATTATAGATATTTGGTAGAGCCTAAGTTCATTGTATTAACACTTATAGTTAGTATACCATTACATATTATATAATTGTGAATAGCTTGTTATAGGAGCATACAAATTTGTACATGCTCATTATGTTACCATGACGACCATGAATTGTGGGTTACATTTAGGACCTTCTAATTTGTATTCTTTGAGTGTTGTAATGCGTTTAGCTTTTTCGCTACTGCTATGGCATTATGCCCAATGTTTTTGTCAATTATGTCAATGTATTTTATATTTCTTTTTTACTAGTGGGCTGTACAAACGTTGCCCAGGGCGGTGATGTCATGAGAGGGGCGGGCTAACCCGGGAGAGCATGGCGGCAGCATTCTTGCATTTTACTTATGGTGGAGGTTAAGTCTTGTTTGTTTCACATGCTGGTCTGAGTACGGACTTTGGGTCTGAAAACGTTTACCATAAAGTGTATTTGTTAAATCAAAAGTCCAGTGGAGTGCTCTTTCTCTCTTCTACTTTATACATTTTTGGTGCACCCAGGGCATTTTCTACATAGTCAGGAGTGCGGTCTGAATTTTGTTTATATATATATATATATATATATATATATATATATATATATTGGTGTTCAAAAGTTTGGGGTCACTTAGACATTTCCTTATTCTTCATGAAAACATACATGAAATATGTTTGCATAGGAAATATAGTCATGGATAAGGTTAGAAATAATGAATTTTAAGTGAAATAATAACTGTATCCTACAAACCTACAAACTTTGAATTAATCAAATAATCCTTCATATGCAGCGGGGGTGTAAAGACAGGAGAACTAGAATTCTTTGTCCATGAAGTTTAGCTGAGAGTCACTATAGATATTTGGTACGTCTACACAAATACTGATTTGTAAAGTTGATATTGTTTTGTGTAGGTAGGTTTTTATGTTGTTAGTTAATTCACTATGGTTAAATGTGATTGGTATGTCAGTATTTAGAGGTAGTGGTTTAACTTATAACTTATACCGTATAAGAAACAGAGCAATACCACACACCTATCTTTAAGAAAGCACCAGAACAGCGTGAAACATGTCAGGTGATGTCACACTCTGCTTGTACCTATGCTCCAGGCCTTTAAGACTGTTTCTTTTAACATGAATTCATATAAATATTATATAAATGTCTCTTTATAGTCCCATCCTTCACTTTCTTTCATGGTTCATTATTGATTTTAGTCATCCAGAATAAAGTGCTACAATGAATCCATTCTGGTGTTATTCATGATGGGGTTTTTATTTTACATTAATAGTTCTGCTGAAAATATAATTTACCACAGGTCTTATGTCTCGGTGTCATCCTTCATGTCAGATCAGGTTTCAATCAATTTTAATTAGTCTATAATGTGTCTTATATCCTTGTAATATATTAAGTTATCCTCTAAGAAATTTTAACAGACTTAAAAAGTGTCAGAGAAGATTATCCCTGTGTATATTATTTTGGTCATAGAATCTTAAAATCTTGCTCTTAACGATATATAACATTTTTGATTATAATTGGCCAACCAACCTATAAAAAGCAAAAGAATACTGAAAGCGATTTCAAGTCACTTTTACTTAACTCTTTGTTTGAGAGTCTTTTCCCATTAAAGATACCAGGTGGCTTAACTTATCCTTTTCCTGCACAGACAACAGATGGACTTACCCTGGGATGATCCTTGCTTGCAAGAGATGTTTCACAGGCAGAATTTCCTTTGCTATCATAAACTTGACTTAGGGAGAGCCACATGAACTTTAGCATAAGTGTTGACTGTGAAGGAATTATTTTCTTTTAAAGGGATATGTAACTCATTTTTTATGAATCCTTTTAGAACAATCAGGCATTTCAAAGCGGTATTCAAAAACACTGTAACAAAGACAAGGACATGACCTGAAACAAAGTGGGGGATTATGGCAGGTTGGTGTAGTGGTGATTGTTGTGGTTGAGGTTTAATAGCAATGGTAACTATGGCAGTTTAGGGGTTAAAGCAAGATAGATAATCCCTTTACTACCCATTCCCTAGTTTTTCATAACCAACATTGTTATATTAATATACTTTTACCTCTGTGATTACCTTGTATCTAAGCCTCTGCAGACCGCCCTCCTTATTTCAGTTCTTTTGACAAACTTGGAATTTAGGCAATCAGTGCCCTACCATAAGTAACTCCACGGCATGAGCACAATGTTATCTATATGGCACAAGTGAACTAATGTAAAACTGTCAAATGCATTTAGATAAGAGACAGCCTTCAAGGGTTTAGAAATTAGCATATGCGCCTACCTAGGTTTAGCTTTCAACTAAGAATACCAAGAGAACAAAGCAAATTTGATTGTAAAAGTAAAATGGAAAGTTGTTTAAAATTTAATGCACTACAACTTTAGTTCATGTAATTGCATGCACTTAAAATTACATGCACTGCTCGTTATTCCTGACCCTTCTTCACAGAAAAAAAAATGCTGACGAGAAGACTTCTTATGGAGGCAGGACTGGATGTGAGTTGGGTGGCGGTGCAAAGTGCTGTCCGATGAAACACTGAGCCCCGGGAACTGTGCCAGCCTTCGGAGATAGATTCTTTTTTTCTCCCCGGCCATATAGCTGCATTCAGCAGCTACCACAGTGGGAAGAGCCAACGACCACTCAATAAGGAAGTCTACATAGGCAGAAATCAGGCTGCTTGCCACAGCTGATTTTGTCTCTGAAGTCCACGTAAGAGTATGACAAGGATGTTGTAAATACATTTTGTCTCAGAAACCTTATGATAATGGGGATGTCTGATTAATTTGCGTCTGGAATAAGAAGCTTCAACGAGATAACTGTTATATCTACGTAAAATTATTGTATACCTGTCTGCTAACATACTTATGACATTAACTGTGCTTATTAATACTCCCCCTGAAACCTAACTGACATGTTTACAACAATATCTATACAGAAAGGTTTCATTGTTAAATCTAGAATCAGCTTAAATATTCATGTATATGCATACACTAAAGTGAATAACAACTATGTTTATATCGGTATGCCTGTATGTCTATTTGGTGATTGACATTTAGATCCACCCACTACCAGGGTGATACGGATGCACACACTTTTGGCTCTCAAAGTGAAATCCACATAAAGTGCTGTCCGCATACACCCATTTCTTGCTATGTAAACTAATAGTTGCATGGTTAGAGCTGAATATATTAAGATGTTTTAATATTGATAACATACCTAACTTGATTTTTTTTTCTCCCTTTCTCCTTTTCCTTCTTGTTCTCTATATTAGCCAACAAGATACTTGCACTGTATATTTGTATATTTATCTGTTATATACTGTATATTGGTGCTCTTCACTTCTTTTAGATATAGGGTAATCCTATTAGAGATACTTGTATAACCCTACTGTTTTTCTGGGAATGAAATTATTAGTGCACTTTATTTTTTTCAGAACTGGGGTAATTCAATATTAGACCCCAACCAGGAGCAATTAGGTATAACACCGCAAACCAATCAGTGAGGCAATTTAATTACTTAACTTAAAGAAAAACAATCACTTACATGTCCAATTTTTGCACACATACCCCCTTCTCTTCTTTTCCCTTTATTTTTGTGAGGGGTACTAACAATATCTCACCCACTGGTAGTGTGTATTTTTTTTCCTTTCTCTCCACCACTCTGTCACAAGCTCACGTTTTGGGCTCCTTTTTCCCACAATCCACAGTTTCACTTCAGAAGCAATTTGCTCTTTTTTCACAATAAACACATAGAAAGATTTGTCTCACTTTCTAAACCTAAATATCCCACAATGTCACCAAAGAACAAAGATAAGAAACACACCAATGTAAGGGTCAGTTTGCCAGGCTCCCAGGAAAACATCAGAGATGAAACCCCCTCCATTAATAACACAACTCTAGATGCCCAAATGATCGTCTCCCAAATATCAGACTCAGGGGCATATCTATCAATCTCCAAATGGAGCTTGATACCCTGTGTTTCTGGCGAGCCTGCAGGCTCACCAGAAACAGCAGTTATGAAGCAGCGGTCACAAAGACCGCTGCTCCATAACCTGTCCGCCTGCTCTGAGCAGGCGGACAGACATCGCCGGAAATCAATCCGATCGAGTATGATCGGGTTGATTGACACCCCCCTGCTGGCGGCCCATTGGCCGCGAGTCTGCAGGGGGCGGCGTTGCACCAGCAAATCAGGTCCGCCAGACTTTGATAAATTGAGGCCATAATGTTTACCTCAATTTGACAAAGTCAGACAGGTCTTTGCTTCCTATCTTCTGAGTTGTGCCAATTCTCCATGAGAATGGATGAAGCAGAGTCTCACATTTCCGAAATGGAGGATATGTGCAACTCACCAGAACTTAAGGTTAATAACTACACTTCCCAAATTCAAAAACTACAAGAAAAAAATGAAGACCTGGAGGACAGATCAAGGTGGAATAATATAAGGATACTGGAAATCCCAGAATCACACACATAGCAGAAAAGCTTCCTAGAATTCTAAACATGCCAGAATAATTTTTAAAAATAAAGATAGAAAGAGCACATAGGGTATGTAGAGTAAACACTAGATCAGATGGCTCTAAAATAAGTAGTCCCATAATAGCAAAATTTCTTGATTTCCAAGACAAGATTCAGATCCTTCAATCAATTCAATTAGAATCTTTTTCAAAATTATGATAGTTCAAGATTATTCGTTAGAAACGGCAAACAAGAAAAGGGTGATGGCTCCATTCTGCTCTAATTTGATTAGAAAAGGATTTGATGTGAGGCTGATATATGCTGCTAGGATAAAATTATAGTTTATTGATAAATGGATAATGTTCAATAACCCTAAGGAAACTAAGGCCTAGATTTAGAGTTCGGCGGTAGCCGTCAAAACCAGCGTTAGAGGCTCCTAACGCTGGTTTTGGCCGCCCGCTGGTATTTGGAGTCAGTGATTAAAGGGTCTAACGCTCACTTTTCAGCCGCGACTTTTCCATACCGCAGATCCCCCTACGCCATTTGCGTAGCCTATCTTTTCAATGGGATCTTCCTAACGCCGGTATTTAGAGTCGTTTCTGCAGTGAGCGTTAGAGCTCTAACGACAAGATTCCAGCCGCCTGAAAATAGCAGGAGTTAAGAGCTTTCTGGCTAACGCCGGTTTATAAAGCTCTTAACTACTGTACCCTAAAGTACACTAACACCCATAAACTACCTATGTACCCCTAAACCGAGGTCCCCCCACATCGCCGCCACTCGATTAAAATTTTTAACCCCTAATCTGCCGACCGCCACCTACGTTATACTTATGTACCCCTAATCTGCTGCCCCTAACACCGCCGACCCCTGTATTATATCTATTAACCCCTAACTTGCCCCCCACAACGTCGCCGCAAGCTACTTAAAATAATTAACCCCTAATCTTCCGACCGCAAATCGCCGCCACCTACGTTATCCCTATGTACCCCTAATCTGCTACCCCTAACATCGCCGACCCCTATGTTATATTTATTAACCCCTAATCTGCCCCCCTCAACGTCGCCGACACCTACCTACACTTATTAACCCCTAATCTGCCGAGCGGACCTGAGCGCTACTATAATAAAGTTATTAACCCCTAATCCGCCTCACTAACCCTATCATAAATAGTATTAACCCCTAATCTGCCCTCCCTAACATCGCCGACACCTACCTTCAATTATTAACCCCTAATCTGCCGACCGGAGCTCACCGCTATTCTAATAAATGTATTAACCCCTAAAGCTAAGTCTAACCCTAACACTAACACCCCCCTAAGTTAAATATAATTTTTATGTAACGAAATAAATTAACTCTTATTAAATAAATGATTCCTATTTAAAGCTAAATACTTACCTGTAAAATAAATCCTAATATAGCTACAATATAAATTATAATTATATTATAGCTATTTTAGGATTAATATTTATTTTACAGGCAACTTTGTAATAATTATTTTAACCAGGTACAATAGCTATTAAATAGTTAAGAACTATTTAATAGTTACCTAGTTAAAATAATAACAAATTTACCTGTAAAATAAATCCTAACCTAAGATATAATTAAACCTAACACTACCCTATCAATAAAATAATTAAATAAACTACCTACAATTACCTACAATTAACCTAACACTACACTATCAATAAATTAATTAAACACAATTGCTACAAATAAATACAATTAAATAAACTATCTAAAGTACAAAAAATAAAAAAGAACTAAGTTACAGAAAATAATAAAATATTTACAAACATAAGAAAAATATTACAACAATTTTAAACTAATTACACCTACTCTAAGCCCCCTAATAAAATAACAAAGCCCCCCAAAATAAAAAATTCCCTACCCTATTCTAAAATACAAATATTACAAGCTCTTTTACCTTACCAGCCCTGAACAGGGCCCTTTGCGGGGCATGCCCCAAGAATTTCAGCTCTTTTGCCTGTAAAAAAAAACATACAATACCCCCCCCCCCAACATTACAACCCACCACCCACATACCCCTAATCTAACCTAAACCCCCTTAAATAAACCTAACACTAATCCCCTGAAGATCTTCCTACCTTGTCTTCACCATACCAGGTTCACCGATCCGTCCTGGCTCCAAGATCTTCATCCAACCCAAGCGGGGGTTGGCGATCCATAATCCGGTGCTCCAAAGTCTTCCTCCTATCCGGCAAGAAGAGGACATCCGGACCGGCAAACATCTTCTCCAAGCGGCATCTTCTATCTTCTTCCATCCGATGACGACCGGCTCCATCTTGAAGACCTCCAGCGCGGATCCATCCTCTTCTTCCGACGACTAGACGACGAATGACGGTTCCTTTAAGGGACGTCATCCAAGATGGCGTCCCTCGAATTCCGATTGGCTGATAGGATTCTATCAGCCAATCGGAATTAAGGTAGGAATTTTCTGATTGGCTGATGGAATCAGCCAATCAGAATATAGTTCAATCCGATTGGCTGATCCAATCAGCCAATCAGATTGAGCTCGCATTCTATTGGCTGATCGGAACAGCCAATAGAATGCGAGCTCAATCTGATTGGCTGATTGGATCAGCCAATCGGATTGAACTATATTCTGATTGGCTGATTCCATCAATCAGCCAATCAGATTGAGCTCGCATTCTATTGGCTGATCAGAACAGCCAATAGAATGCGAGCTCAATCTGATTGGCTGATTGGATCAGCCAATCGGATTGAACTATATTCTGATTGGCTGATTCCATCAGCCAATCAGAAAATTCCTACCTTAATTCCGATTGGCTGATAGAATCCTATCAGCCAATCGGAATTCGAGGGACGCCATCTTGGATGACGTCCCTTAAAGGAACCGTCATTCGTCGTCTAGTCGTCGGAAGAAGAGGATGGATCCGCGCTGGAGGTCTTCAAGATGGAGCCGGTCGTCATCGGATGGAAGAAGATAGAAGATGCCGCTTGGAGAAGATGTTTGCCGGTCCGGATGTCCTCTTCTTGCCGGATAGGAGGAAGACTTTGGAGCACCGGATTATGGATCGCCAACCCCCGCTTGGGTTGGATGAAGATCTTGGAGCCAGGACGGATCGGTGAACCTGGTATGGTGAAGACAAGGTAGGAAGATCTTCAGGGGATTAGTGTTAGGTTTATTTAAGGGGGGTTTGGGTTAGATTAGGGGTATGTGGGTGGTGGGTTGTAATGTTGGGGGGGGGGTATTGTATGTTTTTTTTTACAGGCAAAAGAGCTGAAATTCTTGGGGCATGCCCCGCAAAGGGCCCTGTTCAGGGCTGGTAAGGTAAAAGAGCTTGTAATATTTGTATTTTAGAATAGGGTAGGGAATTTTTTATTTTGGGGGGCTTTGTTATTTTATTAGGGGGCTTAGAGTAGGTGTAATTAGTTTAAAATTGTTGTAATATTTTTCTTATGTTTGTAAATATTTTATTATTTTCTGTAACTTAGTTCTTTTTTATTTTTTGTACTTTAGATAGTTTATTTAATTGTATTTATTTGTAGCAATTGTGTTTAATTAATTTATTGATAGTGTAGTGTTAGGTTAATTGTAGGTAATTGTAGGTAGTTTATTTAATTATTTTATTGATAGGGTAGTGTTAGGTTTAATTATATCTTAGGTTAGGATTTATTTTACAGGTAAATTTGTTATTATTTTAACTAGGTAACTATTAAATAGTTCTTAACTATTTAATAGCTATTGTACCTGGTTAAAATAATTACAAAGTTGCCTGTAAAATAAATATTAATCCTAAAATAGCTATAATATAATTATAATTTATATTGTAGCTATATTAGGATTTATTTTACAGGTAAGTATTTAGCTTTAAATAGGAATCATTTATTTAATAAGAGTTAATTTATTTCGTTACATAAAAATTATATTTAACTTAGGGGGGTGTTAGTGTTAGGGTTAGACTTAGCTTTAGGGGTTAATACATTTATTAGAATAGCGGTGAGCTCCGGTCGGCAGATTAGGGGTTAATAATTGAAGGTAGGTGTCGGCGATGTTAGGGAGGGCAGATTAGGGGTTAATACTATTTATGATAGGGTTAGTGAGGCGGATTAGGGGTTAATAACTTTATTATAGTAGCGCTCAGGTCCGCTCGGCAGATTAGGGGTTAATAAGTGTAGGCAGGTGTCGGCGACGTTGTGGGGGGCAGATTAGGGGTTAATAAATATAACATAGGGGTCGGCGATGTTAGGGCAGCAGATTAGGGGTACATAGGGATAACGTAGGTGGCGACGGTTTACGGAGCGGCAGATTAGGGGTTAAAAGTGTAATGCAGGGGTCAGCGATAGCGGGGGGCGGCAGATTAGGGGTTAATAAGTGTAAGGTTAGGGGTGTTTAGACTCGGGGTACATGTTAGAGTGTTAGGTGCAGACGTAGGAAGTGTTTCCCCATAGGAAACAATGGGGCTGCGTTAAGAGCTGAACGCTGCTTTTTTGCAGGTGTTAGGTTTTTTTTCAGCTCAAACTGCCCCATTGTTTCCTATGGGAGAATCGTGCACGAGCACGTTTTTGATGCCGGCCGCGTCCGTAAGCAACTCTGGTATCGAGAGTTGCATTTGCGGTAAATATGCTCTACGCTCCTTTTTTGGAGCCTAACGCAGCATTTGTTTGAACTCTCGATACCAGAGTTAAATTTATGGTGCGGCCAGAAAAAAACCCGCGGAGCGTTAACAGCCCTTTTACCGCCGAACTCTAAATCTAGGCCTAGATCTTTTAAACAGAACAATGTATGTATTAATACTGATGAAACAGTAAGATAATGTTTGTATTATGTTTTACAGGATTCCTAAAAAATGTGCTCAGTTATTTTTTAATTGTGTTTATATATATATATATATATATATATATATATTTCTTTCATGTAATTGGCAAGAGTCCATGAGCTAGTGACATATGGGATATACAATCCTACCAGGAGGGGCAAAGTTTCCAAAACCTCAAAATGCCTATAAATACACCCCTCACCACACCGACAATTCAGTTTTACAAACTTTGCCTCCTATGGAGGTGGTGAAGTAAGTTTATGCTAAGATTTCTACATTGATATGCGCTTCTCAGCATTGTTGAAGCCCGATTCCTCTCAGAGTACAGCGAATGTCAGAGGGACGTGAAGGGAGTATCACTTATTTGAATGCGATGATTTCCCTAACGGGGGTCTATTTCATAGGTTCTCTGTTATCGGTCGTAAAGATTCATCTCCTACCTCCCTTTTCAGATCGACGATATACTCTCAATTTACCATTACCTCTACTAATAACTGTTTTAGTACTGTTTTGGCTATCTGCTATATGTGGATGGGTGTCTTTTGGTAAGTATGTTTTTTATTACTTAAGACACCTCAGCTACAATATATTGTACTTATATTTGCCATGAGTCAGGTTCATGTATTTCCTTCAGCAGACTGTCAGTTTCATTTTTGGGGAATTTAAACATTTTAAGAAATTTATTTCTTACCTGGGGTTTTAGTCTTTTTTCCAATTGACTACTTCTTGCTATTGCAGGTATTAGGCCCGCGGGTGCGTCAAATGCTAAACTTTATTGCGTCATTCTTGGCCCAAAAATTTTTTTGGCGCAGAAAAAGACGTTTATGATGCAACTTCGTCATTTCCTGCATTATACGTGACGCCGAGACCTTTCACACGGTGGAGTCATTAGTCACGAGTGTGTCATTACCGGGTATTTTTGGCGCCAAAAAAAAGTTTACGTTACGTTGTGCGTCATACTTGGCGCCAAATTTTTTTCATTATTTCAATACCCCATTGATGTTTGCCTCTTGCTTTTTTCTCTATCAGAGGCCTATGCTGTTGCATTTTTTCCCATTCCTGAAACTGTCATATAAGGAAATAGATAATTTTGCTTTATATGTTGTTTTTTCTCTTACATTGAGAAAGATGTCCCAATCTGATCCTGCCTCAGAAGTTTCTATTGGAACATTGCTGCCTGACATCGGTTCTACCAAAGCTAAGTACATTTGTTGTAAAAGTGTAGAAATTATTCCACCAAATGTCATTTGTAATAGTTGTCATGATAAACTTTTACATGCAGATAGTGTTTCCATCAGTAATAGTACATTGCCAGTTGCAGTTCCTTCAACTTCTAATGTACATGATATACCTGTAAATTTTAAAGAATTTGTTTCTGATTCTATTCTGAAGGCTTTGTCTGCATTTCCACCTTCTATTAAACGTAAAAGGTATTTTAAAACTTCTCATTTAGCTGATGAAATTTCAAATGACCAGCAACATAATAATTTATCCTCTTCTGATGAGGATCTATCTGATTCAGAAGATCCTTCCTCAGACATTGACACTGACAAATCTACTTATTTATTTAAAATAGAGTATATGCGTTGTTTATTAAAAGAAGTGTTAAATACTTTGGATATTGAGGTAACCAGTCCTATTGACGTTCAGTCTAATAAACGTTTAAATGCTTTCTTTAAACCTCCCGTGGTTTCCCCTATTCCTGAGGCTATTTCTGATATGATTTCTAGGGAATGGAATAAACCAGGTACTTCTTTTATTCCTTCTTCAAGGTTTAAAAAATTGGATCCTTTACCAGCAAAATCTATAGAGTTTTGGGAAAAAGTCCCCAAAGTTGATGGGGCTATTTCTACTCTTGCTAAACGTACCACTATTACTATGGAAGATAGTACTTCCTTTTAGGATCCTTTAGATAGGAAGCTTGAATCCTATCTAAGGAAGGCCTATTTATATTCAGGTCATCTTCTCATACCTGCTATTTCTTTGGCTGATGTTGTGGCTGCCTCAACTTTTTGGTTGGAGAATTTAGCGCAACGAGAAATGGATCCTGACATATCTAACATTACTCGCTTACTGCAACATGCTAATAATTTTATTTGTGATGCCATTTTTGATATTATCAAAATTGATGTTAGATCCATGTATTTAGCTGTATTAGCTAGAAGAGCTTTGTGGCTTAAATCTTGGAATGCTGATATGACATCTAAATCTAGATTACTATCTCTTTATTTCCAAGGTAATAATTTATTTGGTTCTCAGTTGGATTCTATTATTTCAACTATCACTGGAGGAAAATAAGCTTTTTTGCCTCAGGATAAAAAACCTAAGGGTAAATCTAAGACTTCTAACTGTTTTTGTTCCTTTCGTCAGAATAAGGAACAAAAGCTCAATCCTCCTCCCAAGGAATCTGCTTCCAGTTGGAAGCCTTCCTCAAATTGGAATAAATCCAAGCCATTTAGGAAACCAAAGTCTGCCCCTAAGTCTGCATGAAGGTGCGGCCCTCATTCCAGCTCAGCTGGTAGGGGGCAGATTTAGGTTTTTTCAAGGATTTTTGGATAAAATCTGTCCAAAATCATGGGATTCAGAGCATTGTCTCTCAAGGGTATCGAATAGGATTCAAAGTAAGACCTCCTGTGAGAAGATTTTTTCTCTCACACATCCCTGTAAATCCAGTAAAAGCTCATGCTTTCCTGAAGTGTGTTTCAGACCTGGAATCTTCAGGGGTAATCATGCCAGTTCCTCCTCAGGAACAAGGTTTGGGATTTTATTCAAACCGATTCATTGTACCAAAGAAAGAAATTTTTTTCAGACCAGTTCTGGATCTGAAAATTTTGAATCGTTATGTAAGAGTACCAACTTTCAAGATGGTGACTATAAGGACTATTCTGCCTTTTGTTCAGCAAGGACATTATATGTCCACAATAGACTTGCAGGATGCATACCTTCATATTCCGATTCATCCAGAACACTATCAGTTTCTGAGATTCTCTTTTCTAGACAAGCATTACCAATTTGTTGCTTTTCCATTTGGCCTAGCAACAGCTCCAAGAATCTTTTCAAAGGTTCTGGGTGCCCTACTATCTGTAATCAGAGAACAGGGTATTGCGGTGTTTCCTTATTTGGACGATATCTTGGTACTAGCTCAGTCTTTACATACTGCAGAATCTCACACAAATCAACTAGTGTTGTTTCTTCGGGAACATGGTTGGAGGATCAATTTACCAAAAAGTTTCTTGATTCCTCAGACAAGGGTCACCTTTTTAGGTTTCCAGATAGATTCAGTGTCCATGACTCTGTCTCAAACAGACAAGAGACGTTTAAAATTGGTCGCAGCATGCCAGCACCTTCAGTCTCAGTCATTCCCTTCAGTGGCTATGTGCATGGAAATTTTAGGTCTCATGACTGCAGCATCGGATGCGATCCCTTTTGCTCGTTTTCAGATGAGACCTCTACAGCTTTGCATGCTGAATCAATGGTGCAGGGATTATACAAAGATATCACAATTAATATCCTTAAATCCCAATGTACGACACTCTCTGACATGGTGGATAGATCACCATTGTTTGGTTCAAGGGGCCTCTTTTGTTCAGCCAACCTGGACTGTGATCTCAACAGATGCGAGTCTTTCAAGTTGGGGAGCTGTTTGGGGATCTCTGACAGCACAAGGGGTTTGGAAATCTCAAGAGGCGAGATTACCAATAAATATTTTAGAACTCCATGCAATTCTCAGGGCTCTTCTGTTTTGGCCTCTGCTAAAGAGAGAACCGTTCATTTGTTTTCAGACAGACAATATCACAACTGTGGCTTATGTCAATCATCAGGGTGGGACTCACAGTCCCCAAGCTATGAAAGAAGTATCTCGGATACTTGCTTGGGCGGAATCCAGCTCCTGTCTAATCTCTGCGGTGCATATCCCAGGTGTAGACAATTGGGAGGTGGATTATCTCAGCCGCCAGACTTTACATCCAGGGGAGTGGTCTCTCCATCCAGATGTGTTTTCTCAGATTGTTCAGATGTGGGGTCTTCCAGAGATAGATCTCATGGCCTCTCATCTAAACAAGAAACTTCCCAGATACCTGTCCAGGTCCAGGGATGTTCAGGCAGAAGCAGAGGATGCACTGACACTTCCTTGGTGTTTCTGGTCCTAGGAAAGGTCAGAAGGCTTCTACTAGTTCCTTGGCTTCTTGGTTGAAATTTTTGATTCATCAAGCTTATTTGGGGTCGGGTCAGGCCCCGCCTCAGAGAATTACAGCTCATTCTACTAGATCAGTTTCCACTTCGTGGGATTTTAAGAATGAAGCTTCAGTTGATCAGATTTGCAAATCGGCGACTTGGTCCTCTTTGCATACAAATACTAAATTCTACCGTTTTGATGTATTTGCTTCTTCGGAAGCAGTTTTTGGTAGAAAAGTTCTTCAGGCAGCTGTTTCAGTTTGATTCTTCTGCTTTTGATTTAAGTTTTTTTCTTTCAAGATGAAATAAACTTATTTTTGTTTTGGGTTGTGGATTAATTTTTTCAGCGGAATATGGCTGTTTTTATTTTTATTCCCTCCCTCTCTAGTGACTCTTGAGTGGAAGACTCCACATCTTGGGTATTGATATCCCATATGTCACTAGCTCATGGACTCTTGCCAATTACATGAAGGAAAACATAATTTATGTAAGAACTTACCTGATAAATTCATTTATTTCATATTGGCAAGAGTCCATGAGGCCCACCCTTTTTATGGTGGTTATGATTTTTTGTATAAAGCACAATTATTTCCACATTTCCTTTGTTTATGCTTTCTACTCCTTTCTTTATCACCCCACTACTTAAATATAAGTAAGTACTTTTCCAAATGGTAACCCTTCATTAAATCAGAACCAAGTAACACCCAAAAACAACTAGTATACACGTTCAAAGATACAATATATATACAAGAAGCATTGTTACATGGAGATTTTAGTTTCCTTCGAGAGTTAAAATAATTCATTATTGTAATTATTTTCCTTTTTATGTTTGTTTATGTTTTTTTGTTATATTTAGTTTCAGCTGAAAATGAAACAAACTCTAAAGAAACTGTTAAACATTAGTGATGTCGCAAACCTAAAATTTTCGGTTCGCGAACCGCGGACTTGAACTTCCGGTATTGTTCGCGAACCGCCATTGAATTCAATAGGCAGGCGAACTTTAAAACCTACAAGGACTCTTTCTGGCCACAATAGTGATGGAAAGTTGTTTCAAGGGTACTAACACCTGGACTGTTGCATGCTGGAGGGGGATCCCTGGCAAAACTCCCATGGAAAATTACATAGTTGATGCAGAGTCTGCTTTTAAGCCATAATGGGTCTAAATCAACTAACATTCCCAAAGTGGCTGTCTCAAAACATCCCGGACAGAATATAGATTGATAGTGATAGATAGGATAGATAGATATACATAGATTGATAGTTAGATAGAATCGATAGAAGAGAAATAGATAGATTTGTTAGATATATAATTACCCTAATAAATTCTAATAATCAAACATGCGTTCTTGGACCCAACTAGCTTGTGTCAATTAGTACTTTTCTTAGCACTTTAATCCCTGTCCCCCCCCCCCTATCTGGGGAGTTCTATATGGCCTGCCAGATTACCCTGAAAAATTATAATAATAAGACATGTGGTCTGCTACCTATTTTAACGAGGTTGTGTTTTAAGTACTACCATTCTTAGCACTTTAATCTCTGTAACTCCCCCTATTTGGTGAGGTCTATATGGCCTGGATGATTACCCATACAAAATATAATAATAAGACATATGCTCTTGGTCTGCGACCCATGGTAACTATGTTGTGTTAATTAGTAATGTCCTTCGCATTTTAATAGCTGTTACTCATACTCACCCTATCGGTGGAGGTCTATATTGCCTGCGTGATTACCCTTACAAAATATAACAACCAAACATATGCTCTGGGACCCATGGTAAGTAGGTTGTGTTAAGTAGTACTGTTCTTTGCATTTTCATACCTGTTACAACACCAAATGGTGGCAGGTCTATCTAACCTTCATGATTAGCTGCACCCAAACCCAAAAAAAAAGCCGAGTGGTCTAACTCTGTTGTTTCAATTAGTACTATTCTTAGCACTTTCGTCCCTGTTACGGGCGGTCTACATGGCCATCATGATTAGCCGAACAAAATACTACAATCCAACCTTTGCTCAGTCTTCATAGGCCCTTCATTGTCTGTATTTTGATAGTACAGTTCTTATTATTTTTATAGCTGATACAACACCGAATGTTGTCAGCTCTATATGGCCTGCATGATTAGCTGCACCCAATACAAAAATAAATCCAAGCGGTCTTGGATTAACACCCATGGCTAACTCTGTTGTTTCAAGTAGTACTATTCTTAGCACTTTCATCTCATCATCCCTGTTACTTCCAGGACTCTCGGTGGTGGTGGTCTACATGGCCATCATGATTAGCCTAACCAAATACTACAATCCAACCTTGGCTCAGTCTTCCTAAGGCCCTTCATTGGCTGTATTTTGGTAGTACTGTTCTTATTACTACATGGTGGTCTACATGGCCATCATGATTAGCCTAACCAAATTCTACAATCCAACCTTGGCCCAGTCTTCCTAAGGCCCTTCATTGGCTGTATTTTGGTAGTACTGTTTTTATTAGTTTAATAGCTGATATGACACCGAATGTTTTCAGCTCTATATGGCCTGCATGAATAGCCGCACCCAAAGCCAAAAAAAAGCCAAGCGGTTTTGCACTAACACCCATGGCTAACTCTGTTGTTTCAAGTTGTTCTATTCTTAGCTCTTTCATCTCATCATCCCTGTTACTTCCAGGATTCTCGGTGGTGGTGGTCTACATGGCCATCATGATTAGCCTAACCAAATACTACAATCCAACCTTGGCCCAGTCTTCCTAAGGCCCTTCATTGGCTGTATTTTGGTAGTACTGTTCTTATTAGTTTAATAGCTGATACAACACCAAATGTTGTCAGCTCTATATGGCCTGCATGAATAGCCACACCCAAAGCCAAAAAAAAAGCCAAGCGGTTTTGCACTAACACCCATGGCTAACTCTGTTGTTTCAAGTTCTACTATTCTTAGCTCTTTCATCTCATCATCCCTGTTACTTCCAGGACTCTTGGTGGTGGTGGTCTACATGGCCATCATGATTAGCCTAACCAAATACTACAATCCAACCTTGGCTCAGTCTTCCTAAGGCCCTTCATTGGCTGTATTTTGGTAGTATTGTTCTTATTATTTTAATAGCTGATACGACACCGAATGTTGTCAGCTCTATATGGCCTGCATGAATAGCCACACCCAAAGCCAAAAAAAAGCCAAGCGGTTTTGCACTAACACCCATGGCTAACTCTGTTGTTTCAAGTTCTACTATTCTTAGCTCTTTCATCTCATCATCCCTTTTACTTCCAGGACTCTCGGTGGTGGTGGTCTACATGGCCATCATGATTAGCCTAACCAAATACTACAATCCAACCTTGGCTCAGTCTTCCTAAGGCCCTTCATTGGCTGTATTTTGGTAGTACTGTTCATATTATTTTAATAGCTGATACGACACCGAATGTTGTCAGCTCTATATGGCCTGCATGAATAGCCACACCCAAAGCCAAAAAAAGCCAAGCGGTTTTGCACTAACACCCATGGCTAACTCTGTTGTTTCAAGTTCTTCTATTCTTAGCTCTTTCATCTCATCATCCCTGTTACTTCCAGGATTCTCGGTGGTGGTGGTCTACATGGCCATCATGATTAGCCTAACCAAATACTACAATCCAACCTTGGCCCAGTCTTCCTAAGGCCCTTCATTGGCTGTATTTTGGTAGTACTGTTCTTATTAGTTTAATAGCTGATACAACACCAAATGTTGTCAGCTCTATATGGCCTGCATGAATAGCCACACCCAAAGCCAAAAAAAAAGCCAAGCGGTTTTGCACTAACACCCATGGCTAACTCTGTTGTTTCAAGTTCTACTATTCTTAGCTCTTTCATCTCATCATCCCTGTTACTTCCAGGACTCTCGGTGGTGGTGGTCTACATGGCCATCATGATTAGCCTAACCAAATACTACAATCCAACCTTGGCTCAGTCTTCCTAAGGCCCTTCATTGGCTGTATTTTGGTAGTATTGTTCTTATTATTTTAATAGCTGATACGACACCGAATGTTGTCAGCTCTATATGGCCTGCATGAATAGCCACACCCAAAGCCAAAAAAAAGCCAAGCGGTTTTGCACTAACACCCATGGCTAACTCTGTTGTTTCAAGTTCTACTATTCTTAGCTCTTTCATCTCATCATCCCTTTTACTTCCAGGACTCTCGGTGGTGGTGGTCTACATGGCCATCATGATTAGCCTAACCAAATACTACAATCCAACCTTGGCTCAGTCTTCCTAAGGCCCTTCATTGGCTGTATTTTGGTAGTACTGTTCATATTATTTTAATAGCTGATACGACACCGAATGTTGTCAGCTCTATATGGCCTGCATGAATAGCCACACCCAAAGCCAAAAAAAGCCAAGCGGTTTTGCACTAACACCCATGGCTAACTCTGTTGTTTCAAGTTCTACTATTCTTAGCTCTTTCATCTCATCATCCCTGTTACTTCCAGGACTCTCGGTGGTGGTGGTCTACATGGCCATCATGATTAGCCTAACCAAATACTACAATCCAACCTTGGCTCAGTCTTCCTAAGGCCCTTCATTGGCTGTATTTTGGTAGTACTGTCATCCTTTTGAATAATAGATTACAGGAAAGGCATTGATTTTAGAAACCCCTGGATAATTTTTTGCAAACGTGAAATCTAAAAAAACATAGATTAGACACCCAGTACACTTCTTTATCCTTATGCCTTTTTAGCAGAGGCTCCAGGACCCTCACCAAAACCAGCAGCAAGAAAGAGGACATATGGCATACTTTTGTAAATTAGATTACAGGAAAGGCATTGATTTTAGAAACACAGAGATAATTTGTTACAACCGGGAAATCTTAAAAAACATTGAATAGACACCCAGTACACTTATTTATCCTTAGGCCTTTTTAGCAGAGGCTCCAGGACAATCAACAGAACCAGCAGAAGGAAAGAGGACATATGGCATCCTTTTGAAAAAAAGATTATAGGAAAGGCATTGATTTTAGAAACCCCTGGATATTTTTTTGCAAACGTGAAATCTAAAAAAACATAGATTAGACACCCAGTACACTTCTTTATCCTTAGGCCTTTTTATCAGAGGCTCCAGGACCCTCACCAAAACCAGCAGCAGCAGGAAAGAGGACATATGGCATACTTTTGTAAATTAGATTACAGGAAAGGCATTGATTTTAGAAACACAGAGATCATTTATATGACCCGGGAAATAGAAAAAAACATTGATTAGACACCCAGTACACTTCTTTATCCTTAGGCCTTTTTAATAAGAGGCTCCCGGAGCCTCAACAGAAACAACAGCATGAAAGAGTACATATGGCATCCTTGTGAATAATAGATTACAGGAAAGGCATTGATTTTAGAAACACAGAGATAATTTGTTACAACCGGGAAATCTAAAAAAACATTGAATAGACACCCAGTACACTTATTTATCCTTAGGCCTTTTTAGCAGAGGCTCCAGGACAATCAACAGAACCAGCAGAAGGAAAGAGGACATATGGCATCCTTTTGAAAAAAAGATTATAGGAAAGGCATTGATTTTAGAAACCCGGAGATAATTTGTTGCAACCGGGAATTTGAATCAAAAAAATGATTCAATGGACACCCAGTACAATTCTTTCTCCTTAGGCCTTTTTATAAGAGGGTCCAGGACCCTCAAACAAAACACCAGCAGGAAAGAGGACATATGGCATCCTTTTGAACAATAGATTACAGGAAAGGCATTGATTTTAGAAACCCAGAGATAATTTGTTGAAAATGGAAATTTGAATCCAAAAAATGATTCGATGGACACCCAGTACACTTCTTTCTCCTTAGGCCTTTTTATAAGAGGGTCCAGGACCCTCAAACAAAACACCAGCAGGAAAGAGGACATATGGCATCATTTTGAACAATAGAGTACAGGAAAGGCATTGATTTTAGAAACCCAGAGATAATTTTTTGCAAATGGAAATTTCAATAAAAAAAAATGATTTGATGGACACCCAGTGCACTTCTTTCTCCTTAGGCCTTTTTATAAGAGGATCCTGGACCCTCAATAAAAACACCAGCAGGAAAGAGGACTTATGGCATCCTTTTGAACAATAGAGTACAGGTACAGCATTGATTTTACAAACCCAGAGATCATTTTTGTCAAATGTTAAATAGAAAAAAAAAATGAGTGGACACCCAGTACACCTCTTTCTCCTTAGGCATTTTTATAAGAGGGTCCAGGACCCTCAAACAAAATACCAGCAGGAAAGAGAACATATGGCATACTTTTGAACAATGGAGTACTGGTACGGCATTGATTTTAGAAACCCAGAGATAATTTGTTGAAAATGGAAATTTGAATCCAAAAAATGATTCGATGGACACCCAGTACACTTCTTTCTCCTTAGGCCTTTTTATAAGAGGGTCCAGGACCCTCAAACAAAACACCAGCAGGAAAGAGGACATATGGCATCCTTTTGAACAATAGAGTACAGGAAAGGCATTGATTTTAGAAACCCAGAGATAATTTTTTGCAAATGGAAATTTCAATAAAAAAAAATGATTCGATGGACACCCAGTGCACTTCTTTCTCCTTAGGCCTTTTTATAAGAGGATCCTGGACCCTCAATAAAAACACCAGCAGGAAAGAGGACTTATGGCATCCTTTTGAACAATAGAGTACAGGTACAGCATTGATTTTACAAACCCAGAGATAATTTTTGTCAAAAGTTAAATAGAAAAAATAAATGAGTGGATACCCAGTACACCTCTTTCTCCTTAGGCCTTTTTATAAGAGGGTCCAGGACCCTCAAAAAAAACACCAGCAGGAAAGAGGACGTATGGCATCCTTTTGAACAATAGAGTACAGGTACAGCATTGCTTTTACAAACCCAGAGATCATTTTTGTCAAATGTTAAATAGAAAAAAAAAATGAGTGGACACCCAGTACACCTCTTTCTCCTTAGGCATTTTTATAAGAGGGTCCAGGACCCTCAAACAAAATACCAGCAGGAAAGAGAACATATGGCATACTTTTGAACAATGGAGTACTGGTACGGCATTGCTTTTAGAAACCCACAGATAATTGTTTTGAAAAGTGAAATAGCCCCAAAAACCATGCTTGGACTCCCACTCCAGGTCGTTCTCCTTCAGAGGGTCCAGCACCCTCAACATAAACAACTGTAGGAAACACCACCACATATGCCATCCTTTTGCACAAGCGATTACAGGTATGGCATCCATTTTAGAAACCCAGAGATAATTGAGAGGAACCAGGAGCATTTTTCAAAAAATTTGCTGGGGCACCCATTACAGGTCGTTCTCCATCAGCCTTTTTATACCATGGGCCATGACCCGCAACAGCCACAACAGCATGAAACACCACATATGCCACCCTTTTTCACAATAGAGTACAGGTATGGCATAGATGGAACACAGAGATAATTTAGAGCAACCAAGAGACGGATAAAGATGCTTGGTCGGTCCTACTCTTTGAAATTTGTGGCATTTTGCGTTCAATTTAATGGTCCACCAGATATGAGTGGTGTGCTAAGTTGTACAATTCGTAACAGTTTAATCACTAGTGTTATGTGCCTTATTTTTTTTATTTGAGTTTTGTACCCACAGAGCTGCAGCAGAGGCAAGAAAAATTCGGAATGTACAAATGACTGAAAAATTGGGGTATTGTTGTAGCAACTGCTGTAGCAGCGGCCAGAAAAATCGATGTTTGTAAAACATTTATAAAGTGCCCTAAAAGCTTGTGGCTTGAACACTAGTTGTTGGCGGATAAGTCAAGCAAGTCCTCCGGCTTTATAAAAAAAAAAAAAAAGGCCAGCCTGTGTACCAGTTGTAGCCCAAGCCAGCTCATCTCATCATCCGTGAACATGCTCGCCTGACCTCAGCTACTTAACTAGTGTTTCAAGTGAGCCTGAAACACTGGGAGCGCCAAAGCTACTTTTGTAGCTTCATAAATGGGGCTTATGGTTGGGATGTGGCTAAACTGTTTCTTTTGGGAAACGAGGACATTTAAGAGGCAATGGATTGCTGCAGGAGGGACAGAAGGAAGAGCTCCAAAACCACAGCTGTTTTTGAATGACACTCTATTTGCCTGATTTGGAGGAGCCAATTTGAGCTGCAAAGGTAACATGAGGATTTGCTATTCAGCTGTCAGGATTTCATACTTTCAGATTGGGTAAACATGCATCATCATTTTTTATTCAAATGTATCGCCCAATGTCAGTCCCTTCGGGATCCAGTCCTCATTCATTTTTATAAAAGTGAGATAGTCAAGGCTTTTTTGACCTAGGCGACTTCTCTTCTCAGTGACAAAACCTCCTGCTGCACTGAAAGTCCTTTCGGACAGGACACTTGAAGCGGGGCAGTCTAGAAGTTACATTGCAAATTGGGATAGCTCAGGCCACAAGTCCAGCCTGCACACCCAGTAGTCAAGGGGTCCATCGCTCCTGAGAGTGTCGAGATCCGCAGTTAAAGCTAGGTAGTCTGCTACCTGTCGGTTGAGTCTTTCTCTAAGGCTGGATCCCGAAAGGCTCTAATGGTGCATGGGAGTTAAAAAGGTACGCATGTCCTCCATCAACAAGACGTCAGGAAAGCGTCCGGTCCTTGCCGCCGTGGTCGTGGGAGGAGGAGGAGGAGGATTAATTTCATCTCTTCCCCTGTTACATTCCCGTGGTGCTGTGACATCACCCTTATACGCTGTGTAAAGCATAGTTTTTAATTTATTATGAAAATGCTCCATCCTTTCTGACTTGCGGGAATTTGGTAACATTTCAGGCACTTTATGCTTATACCCGGGGTCGAGGAGTGTGGACACCCAGTACAGGTCGTTCTCCTTCAGCTTTTTTATACGAGGGTCCCTCAACAGGCACGACAGCTTGAAAGAACCCATTTGAACAAGGTTGGATGCTGAGCTAATCATGTCGCGTTCCTCCTCCTCACTGATCTCACTGATGGTATCTTCTTCCCCCCAGCCACGTACAACACCACGGGTACCAGAGAGGTGACAACAACGAGCACCTTGGAATGACTGTTGTGCTTGGTCTTCCTCCTCCTCCTCAAAGCCACATTCCTCCTCTGACTCCTCTTCCTCACAATCCTCTTCCTGCGTTGCCGCAGGTCCAGCAAGCGATGCTGATTCGGCTGTTTGCAGGGGTGATGGACACCACAACTCTCCCGCTTCCTCTTCCCGCTCATCTACTGCCTGATCCAGCACTCTTCGCAGGGCACGCTCCAGGAAGAAAACAACTGGTATGATGTCGCTGATGGTGCCTTCGGTGCGACTGACAAGGTTTGTCACCTCCTCAAAAGGACGCATGAGCCTACAGGCATTGCGCATGAGCGTCCAGTAATTTGGCAAAAATATCCCCAGCTCCCCAGAGGCTGTCCTAGCACCCCAGTCATACAAATACTCATTAACAGCTTTTTCTTGTTGGAGCAGGCGGTCAAACATTAGGAGTGTTGAATTCCACCGTGTCGGGCTGTCGCAAATCAAGCGCCTCACTGGCAGGTTGTTTCGACGCTGGATATCAGACAAGTGCGCCATGGCCGTGTAGGAATGCCTGAAATGGCCACACACCTTCCTGGCCTGCTTCAGGACATCCTGTAAGCCTGGGTACTTATGGACAAATCGTTGTACAATCAGATTACACACATGTGCCATGCACGGCACATGTGTCAACTTGCCCAATTTCAATGCCGCCACCAAATTACTTCCATTGTCAGAAACAACCTTGCCAATCTCCAGTTGGTGCGGAGTCAGTTACTGATCCACCTGTGCGTTCAGGGCGGTCAGGAGTGCTGGTGCAGTGTGACTCTCCGCTTTCAGGCAAGTCAACCCCAAGACGGCGTGACACTGCCGTACCCGGGATGTAGCATAGTACCTGGGGAGCTGGGGGGGTGCCATAGATGTGGAGCAAGATGCAGAAGTTGAAGAGGACTCAGCCGAGAAAGAGGTTATGGAAGAGGATGGAGTAGGAGGAGTAGAGGAGGTAGTAGCAGGCCTGCCTGCAACTCATGGCGGTGTCACCAACTCTTCTGCAGAGCCACGCATTCCATATTTGTCAGAAGTCAGCAGGTTTACCCAATGCGCAGTGTAGGTGATATACCTGCCCTGACCATGCTTTGCAGACCAGCTATCCGTGGTCATATGGACCCTTGCCCCAACGCTGTGTGCCAGACATGCCATAACTTCCTTTCTCACAACAGAGTACAGGTTTGGGATTGCCTTTTGTGAAAATAAATTTCTGCCAGGTACCTTCCACTGCGGTGTCCCAATAGATACAAATTTTTTGAAAGCATCAGACTCCACCAGCTTGTATGGTAAAAGCTGGCGGGCTAAGAGTTCAGACAAGCCAGCTGTCAGACGCCGGGCAAGGGGGTGAATTTGAGAAATTGGCTTCTTATGCTCAAACATGTCCTTGACAGACACCTGACTGTGGGCAGATGACCAGGAACTGCTACGTAAGAGAGACTGAGTGGAGGATGGTTGAGAGGGGGCAAGGAGGACAGCACTGGTTGACATGGCTGAAGATGATGGAGCAGGAGGAGGGCGGCTTTCACTTTGTGTGCTGCTTCTACTCATGTGTTCTTCCCATCGGCCTTTGTGATGGGAGACCATGTGCCTTCGCAAAGCAGTTGTACCTAGGTGGCTGTTGGACTTCCCATGACTCAGTTTCTTTTGGCACAGGTTGCAAATGGCATCGCTATTGTCAGAGGCAGACACACAAAAAAATGCCACATTGCTGAGCTCTGCGATGACGGCATTCTGGTGGTGGCAACAGCATGCGTTGATGGGCATCGACGGGCTGTCTGGCTGACCCCTGGTGACGATGCATGCTGTCTGACTGTGCCACTAGCTCCTTGAGACGACCTCCCAGTGCTTCCAAATCGTCTCCTCCTCCTCCTCCTCTCTGTCTCCCCATCTGAACTTTCCCCCTCTTCTTCTTCTCTTCTAGCAGGCACCCACGTGACATCCACCAACACATCATCATCAACCGCTTCACTTGTATCTGAAACATCAAGAAAGGAAGAAGCAGCGGGTACAACATCATCATCATCATCATCAAACCGTACCTCCATGTCGGTAATGCTGCCTGACTGAGACTGATCACTATTATCTACATCCCCTGTGAATGATGGTTGCGCATCACTCATTTCTTCAAAATGATGTGTGAATAACTCCTGTGACAGATCAAGTGAAGCGGCCGTGGTGCTAGTGTTGGTGGTGGCGACAGGCGGCGGAGTGGCACTGGTCACTTGAGACCTGCCCAAAGCACAGCTGGATGTAGATGGTGCGTCAAGGTTAGGAGGACTAGCAGCGGAAGCTGAAGAAGATTGGGTTTCCTGTGTTAGCCATTCAACTAGGTCCTCCTCAGAAGTTTTTGCATCCCTCCTGGCACCCGGCGTCTGAACAATGTGCATATTTGTAGGGTCTAAAGGAATCACAGCACCACGACCACGGAACCTGCGGGGTGGCTTGCCTCTGCCTGTCATTTTTTTTTAAATGGACACTAACAATACTATTACACCAATTGAGTGGTGGCACTGTGAAAGTGGGCAGAATATACGCTGTGAGACTGACAACAACAAAAAAGACAGATGTTTTAAAAATCACAAATTGTTAATTTTTTGAAATATTACTAGTACTGTGGCAACAAATATGATTGTTTGGCACTATTTGGCAAATGGGCCTGTCTGGCACACACGCTGGGAGAAAGGAAACTGCAATTCAATGGCACTAGGAGACTGAAGAATCACAGTCAAAACAGTTATGATTAAAAAAAATTCCAATCCTGTTACAATAAATATGAGTGGTGGCACTAATTGGCTAGTTGGGACTGGCACACAGGCAGGCAGGCAGGAGGAAAATGTAATTAAAGGGCACTAGTAGACTGCAGATTGACAGTCAAAACAGTGTTGATTGACAAATTTTGCAATACTGTTAAAAGAAATATGATTGCTAGCATTAATTGGATAGTTGGGCCTGGTACACAGGCTGGCAGGCAGTAGAAAAGTGCAATTCAATGGCACAAGCAAAAAGAGGATTAAGATCAACAATCAAGATTTTTTTAATTTTAATTAGTAACTATACTGTGACAACAATTAGGATTGGTGTAAATAGTTGGCAAGACAGCCTGGCACAAAAAGGATGGCAGGCAGGAGGGAGATGCAATTCAAGGAAACTAGGAGACTGATTACTGACAGTCTAAACAGTGACAATTTTTGAAATACTGTTAACAGAAATATGATTGCTGACAACAATTGGCTAGGTGGGGGTCTGGCTCACAGCAGGATGCAAGGCAGGAGGAAAGTGCTATTCAATGGCACCAGCAAACTGAGGATTCAAATCACAGCAACTATTACCAAAAATTTTAATTTTTAATTATTAGAATACTGTCACAACAAATATGATTGGTGTAAATATTTTTTAAGTAGGCCTGGCACACAGGCTTGGAAGGCTGTAGAAAAGTGCAATTCAAAGGCACGAGCAAACTGAGGGTTAAGATCATCAATAATAAATATTTTTTTAATTGTACTTAGTAACTATACTGTGACAAAAAATTGGATTGGTGTAAATAGTTGGCAAGACGGCCTGGCACAAAAGGATGGCAGGCAGGAGATGCAATTCAAGGAAACTAGGAGACTGATTACTGACAGTCTAAACAGTGATGATTGACAATTTTTGAAATACTGTTAACAGAAATATGATTGCTGACAACAATTGGCTAGGTGGGGGCCTGGCTCACAGCAGGCTGCAAGGCAGGAGGAGAGTGCTATTCAATGGCACCAGCAAACTGAGGATTCAAATCACAGCAACTATTACCAAAAATTTTAATTTTTAATTATTAGAATACTGTCACAACAAATATGATTGGTGTAAATATTTTTAAGTAGGCCTGCCACACAGGCTTGGAAGGCTGTAGAAAAGTGCAATTCAAAGGCACGAGCAAACTGAGGGTTAAGATCATCAACAATAAAGATTTTTTTAATTTTAATTAGTAACTATACTGTGACAAAAAAATTGGATTGGTGTAAATAGTTGGCAAGACGGCCTGGCACAAAAGGATGGCAGGCAGGAGATGCAATTCAAGGAAACTAGGAGACTGATTACTGACAGTCTAAACAGTGATGATTGACAATTTTTGAAATACTGTTAACAGAAATATGATTGCTGACAACAATTGGCTAGGTGGGGGCCTGGCTCACAGCAGGCTGCAAGGCAGGAGGAAAGTGCTATTCAATGGCACCAGCAAACTGAGGATTCAAATCGCAGCAACTATTACCAAAAATTTTAATTTTTAATTATTAGAATACTGTCACAACAAATATGATTGGTGTAAATATTTTTTAAGTAGGCCTGGCACACAGGCTTGGAAGGCTGTAGAAAAGTGCAATTCAAAGGCACGAGCAAACTGAGGATTAAGATCAACACTAAAAAATGTTTTTATTTAAATTAATAAATATACTGTCTGACTGTGACAACAATTATGATTGGTGTAAATAGTTGGCTAGACGGCCTGGCACAAAAGGCTGGCAGTGGCAGGCAGGAGGTAAATGAAATTCAATGGCACTAGGAGACTGAATATTTGCAGTCCAAAAAATTATGTTGTTTTTTTATTATTACTGTTACAAGAATTGTGATTGGTGCCACTAATTGGCTACTTGGGCCTGGCAGACAGGCTGGCAGATATGAGTCGTGGATGGTAGGTAGGGCAGCAATTTTACAAAGTATGCTGTGTAAGTGACAAAAACACAGGACTGATAGAAAATTAAGTTACATTACACTAGCAAAATATTTTAAAATTTTAGATTTTAATATTAAAATTATGTTAAGAAGTGCAATGCACATATGACTCTATGAGTGGTCGCACTGGCTGGCTGCTATGTAGGGCAGCAATTATAACAACAGTATGCTGTGTAAGTCAGATAGACACTTAGACACAGGCCTGATAGAAAATACAATTAGATTACACTAGCATAATGATTTAAAGACTTTTTTTTGGAAATTTTAAGAAAAAGGTTAAGCACATACATATGAGTCGTGGCTGATAGCCTCGGAAGGGCAGCTATTAAAAACAGTAGGCTCTGTATGTCGGATACAGACACGCCTGATAGAAAATACTATTAGATTACACTAGAAAAATGATTGAAATTATTTTTTTGGGGGGGGAATTAAAAAAAGGTTAAACACATATGAGTCGTGGCTCATAGACTAGGGAGGGCAGCAACTAAACACAGTAGGCTCTCTATGTCAGCAAAACACACAGGCCGGATAGAAAATTATATTACATTACACTAGCAAACAAATTTAAACTTTTTTTTTTTTTATATATTAAAATTAAGGTGAAAGAAAAATAGATATGAGTGCTGGGTGGGTGGCTGCCTGGCACAGACCAATTAACCAAAAGAATGGAAAAAAAAAGAGGTATATTAATGCTGAGTGAGCCTGACAGACACAGGCATGATAGTAAATGTAATTAGATTACACTAGAAAAATATTTTTTTGTGTTTTTTTTTTAAATTAAAAATAATGTTATAAACGGATATTAACACTGGTGGCTGCTGGCTGGCACAGAGCAATGAACCAGAGTATATGCTGTGTGACACTGGCCTGATAGAAAATGAAAAAAAAATTACACTAGAAAAATAATTATATTTTTGGGTTAGTTAAATTTAAATTAATGTTGTTAGGGAGATATCAGTGGTGGCAGTAGTTACAGCATATGCTGTGAGCCTTAAACACACAGCTGAAAGCCAGGCAAATGCTAATAAAAAAATAAATAAAATAAAAAAAAACGGCACGAAATATAGCCCTAAAAAGGGCTTTTTGGGGTGCTGTGCTTGCAGCAGAGATGAGTGGAGTCCTTCTGGACTGTAAATACACTAGCCTAGCTATGTTTTTCCTATTAATGTCAGGAACAAAAACACAACACGTCCTCTCATTAAAAAAGCAAGGTCGTTATGAGTCTAAAATGGCGGATTCCGAGTAGCTGGGAGTGTCTGTGAGGGAGTGTCTGATGTTGATTGGCTCTAATGTGTCAGGTGGCTGTGACATAAAGGGTCAAAGTTTCCACAATGATGACACATAGGGGCGGATCGCCATGTGTTCGCCCACAAACGCGAACGCGAACAAGCTATGTTCGCTGTGAACCGTTCGCGGGCGAACAGTTCGGGACATCACTATTAAACATGAGATTTATGTAAGAAAGACTGTATCTGTCCTAGAAGGACTTATGAATTATACATAATATCATTTTGATAAGATTATTTTTCTACAAATAGGGAGGCATGTATGATGTATGAGATAAAATACAAAACTCCAGCAAAGTGATGGTAAATTATAAGTATACTGTTTATTGGTTTATTTTTTTTCACTAAAGCTGGAATGTTTTTTAGCACTTATTTGCATATATTTTTTTTTTGTAAACTTTGTTATTGTATTGCCTTGCAAGGCACTAATTATGTATTCCATTCACATTGTTGGCATTAAATAAAATATTTAAGAAAAAAAATACATGCACTTTCTGAATCCTGAATGTCTAATTTTGACTACACTATCCTTTTAAAAGTTGATTGTCATAATATGTGATAATAAACCTTTTTATATTATGACTAGTCCTAAAGCTCGTGGACACGGGCCATTTTTGAAGTGCAGCGGTCCCACTCTTTGCTCCCTCCCCCCTCTCTTTTAGTATTTATCTCCCCCCTCTCTTATGCACTCTCTCTCCCCCTCTCTTTTGCTCCCTTTCTCTCCCCCCACTCTTTTGCTCTCATTCTCTCTCTCACCTCTCTTTTGCAATCTTTCTCTCTCACGCCTCTCTTTTGCTCTCTTTCTCTCTCCCCCTCTCTTTTGCTCTCTTTCTCTCCCCAATCTCTTTTGCTCTCTCTCCCCTCTTTTTGGCTCTCTCTTCCCTCTTTTGCTCTCTCTCTCCCCCCTCTTTTGCTCTCTCTCCCCCCTATTTTGCTCTCTCTCCCCCCTCATTTGCTCTCTGTCCCCTTTCTTTTTTGCTGTCTCCCCCGTATCATTTGCTCTCTCCTCTTTTGCTCTCTCTCCCCTTTCTTTTGCTCTCTCTCCCGACTCTTTTGCTCTCTCCCCTCTTCTTTTGCTCTCTCTCCCCTCTCTTTTGCTCTCTCTCCCCTCTCTTATGTTCTCTCTCCCCTCCCTCTTTTGCTCTCTCCCCCTATTTTGCTTTCTCTCCCCTCTCTTTTGCTCTATCTACCCCCTCTCTTTTGCTCTCTCTCCCCCTTCTCTTTTGCTCTCCCCCCCTCTCTTTTTCTCTCTCTCCCCCCTTTCTTTTGCTCTCTTTCCCCCTCTCTTTTGCTCTCTCTCCCACCTATCTTTTGTTCTCTCTCCCCCTCTTTTTAATCTCTCTCCCCCTCTCTTTTACTCTCTCTCCCCCTCTCTTTTGCTCTCTCTCCCCCTATCTTTTGCTCTCTCTCCCCCTATCTTTTGCTCTCTCCCCTCTCTTTTGCTCTCTCTCCTCTCTCTTTAGCTCTCTCTTCCCTCCTCTCTTTAGCTCTCTTTCTCTCTCTTTTGCTTTCTCTTCCCCTCTCGTTTGCTCTCATTCTCTCTCTCCCCTCTCTTTTGCACTCTTTCTCTCTCTCCCCCTCTCTTTTGCTCTGTCCCCCTCTTTTTTGCTCTCTCCCTCTCTTTTGCTCTCTCTGCCCTCTCTCTTTTGCTCTCTCTATCTATCCCCCCTCTTTTGCGCTCTCAGACCATACCCAATACCACTGACCCCACCCACCAACCCCACCCATGCTGACCACGCCCACCACAACACTCCCAATAGCCCTGCCCCCTCGCCACGCCTGCTCCGTCGGGCCACGCCCATGACACGCCCCCACAATGGCCGCTTTCGTCTGCTCTGCTGTCTGATGTTGATCCTAAAGGCCAGGTATGTTTGTCATTGTGCAGTCTCTACTGCACATGATTTTCCCTGACAAACATACCTGGCCTTTTATTATATAGGATAAATTGGATAGAGTGCTAATTTAATGCATGCATTAAACACACTTTTGGTTATATTTTTGACCAATCATTTGTAATATCAATTCAAATGTAATAGATTGCGTGAGGCCTCACATTTGACTGGACAAATGTGAGTACCGTAAAAGTGGTTTTGCGTCTTACAAAGGGAAGAATGAGACCAATTATGATGTCCCATATGAAATTACTGCAAATATTTTGAGCATATACAAAAGGAAGATGCACATATAAATAGCCTAACACAGTATTAGATGAAGTCTTTGAGGTTTTCCAAGAAGAAATTTTGATAATTTAAATGTATTGCAAAAATGCTTCTAGAGGAATTTAAATTAACCCACAATGCCCTTTTAATTCCTCTCCTATGTAGTTTTAAGCAATGTTGGATTGAGGTAATTGTTCAAATAATTTTGTGTAGCCATGTAGCCTGCAAATTCTTTACACGTATAATTTAACTATGTTTTGCCTCTTATAGGTAGGTCATGGCTATTGATTCAATCAGGAGTTCCCTCCACACTTAGGGATTAATTCATAAAGCTGAAGATTCTGCTTTGGAGCCCTTGAGGTATAATATACAGTATATATATATATATATATATATATATATATATAGGGGGTGGGGACTACTGTTTCATAATTTCTCTACAATCTCAGAAGGTACAAATTAAACAAATCCTAGACTCATTTGTCTGATTTGTTTGAAGAGCCCTCCTCTCCTGCAGTTGGTTAAAGGTAAACTAAACTAATTATTGTATTATTTGATGATTCATATAGAGCATTAAATTTTGAAATTATTAATTTACTTCTATTATCAAATTTGATTCAATCTTAGGGGCCGATTTATCAAGGGACGAATGGCCCCTGATGCCTCTGTTTCCGCGCGAGCCGGAAAAAGCAGTTATGAAGCAGCTGTCTTAAGACCGCTGTTCCTTAACTGGTCCGCCACCTCTGAGGCTGTGGTCTGCAATCCTCCCGATCGTGTATGATCGGGTTAATTTACACCCCCTGCTAGCAGCCGATTGGTCGTTAATCTGCAGGGGACGGCATTGCACAAGCTGTTCACTAGAACTGCTTGTGCAATGTAAAATGCCAGACTTTGATAAATCGACCCCTTAGTATCCTTTATTGAAGTAGCAGCAATGTACTACTGGGAGCTAGCTGAACAAATCAGGTGAACCAATGAATAGAGGTATATGTTTGCAGTCACCAATCACCAAGTTGCTCCCAGCTGTGCATTGCTGCTCTTGGGCTTACCTAGGTATGTGTTTTAGCAAGAGATAAGACAATGAAGCAAATCTGAAAATAAAAGTAAATTGGAAAGTTTTTTTTTAAATTGCAAGCTCTTTCCAAATTATGAATACATACAGGCCTTAGTCACCAACTACTGCCATAAGATCATTTTATAAATGTATTGTCTTGGTTGTTTAATTCTTCAGAAAATTGTTGAGGATGCATTTTGTTTTTTGTTTTTTTTTTTTTGTTTTTTTTAGAAGCTGTTTTATTAGAAGCATTTATATAAAAAAAAAATCACATTTCATGTTTTTGTGCAAATAAATCTACGATAAATATTTTTAAAGCACTACATGTTTTTTACGTATCGGCTTTGTTTTAAATCCATTGCATGACTTAAAAAGGTTAAATAGGTACAAAGAGACTGGACTGTACTTTACCCATGGTAATAAGCCTCACCCCCTGCCCACAGAGCTGCAGGGAAAAAAAGGTAAAGATATAAAAGAGCAGAACCCCTTCATGTATTTAAAAGCAAAGGCAGATCTGACAAGTGAAACCTCAGGAACTTGATTCTCTCTGAAACTGTTACAGCTTTAGGTTCTGGTAGAGTTGCTATGTGTGTGTGTGACCCTTGTGTCACCTTACACATCCGGCGAGTCCTTGTCACAATCTTCCTTCTGGCTCTTCAGAGCTACTTTACATGACACCTTTTTTTTTCTTCTTTCAGTATTCAGAACCTCTGTCTTAACATTGGAAATCATCCAGGCTTTTGTACCAGACTAATTTCCATTTTCCCTCAGCCTGTGTGATCACACACAGGATTGTTCTCTGATGAGAGGTTTTCTAAGGGGATATCAATGTTTTCCCGTTGCCCTTGGGCCTAGCAGAAGTATGGTAAGTTCACATGGCCTTTTGGACAAGTCAGTAATGTATTACAAAAAAAAAAAAATACAGTATTGCTTATAAAGAAAACAAATTAAAGTTAGTGATATCCTGTATTTGTGGATATATTAACGGCACAGTTCACTTGCAAAGTAACCATTTAAAATTTTAAACAAATACAATTAGAAGAAAATAATTTGCTTAAAAATATTTAATACAGGAAATTCAAAAATTTTCACAGAGACTTTCTGGTATGGAGAAATTTGGTTATTTGTAGATGGTTGACCATCTGCATTTTGTGGTTGGGACCCTCAGATGGGTCATGGGTAGATGTAGGTGTAGTGTGGGCGTGGCTAAACAGGTTATAAGTGGTGCTTATGGCATTCTTTCTTATCACACAGCATCCAAAATGTAAGGAGGTCTACTATGGCAGTCCAATTAATTACAGGTTGAACTGTTCAAATTAGTTAATTTGTGTTTTGGCATTTTATTTTTAAACAAATTGCTAGGAATGTGCATTATTTCAATATTCAGCATAAGTTTCAGTAACAAATGGCTGAGGGCAGCAGCATTTGTTTTTTTTCCTGTGCTGGATTTATTGGTGGTAAAAAGCAACACAAACATATCAGTATGTGCACAGACTTCTGTGTGCTACACATTAACACTAATATATGTGGCACAAAAATTGTAGAATACTGCTGCATATTGCCCTATTCAGCATTTGTTTCTGAAATGAAAGCCGAATAGCAAAATAATGCACATGCTTAAAAATGTGTTTAATTACCATGATAATGCTCTGAAGCTAAGCAAATGTGAGCCTGACCTGTTCCTATGTGGGAAAAACAGATATAGACTTAAGTGACCAGCGCCAAAAAATATAAATTACTACAAACTCCAACTAGAAAAAATAGGTTACCCTCAAAGACCTACAGGACTAATCAATACAAAATACAAAGCACTAGGGAATAGGTCGACCTATTCAAGACATACAATAATAAATCACAAAATTAAGAAAAAAATATAGAAAAAAATAAAATTAGTATAAAAAACTCCTTAAACCAAAAACCAGAAGTTCATGCATAAGAAACAGTTCCCAGGAGTGGACGATTTTTCGGCTTGTTACTATGTGGACCCACGCTCATACAAGGATGCTGTTCTGTGTATAGTGTGAGAGGAGCGTTCCCAGGACAAAAGAGGCAGTCACAGCCAATGATGGTATTTCCCCTACGGATAAGGAATCCTCGTAGTAAATATCACACAGCAAAAACTTCCCCTGCTATTTGCTGTGTGACATTTACTAAGAGGATTCCTTGTCCGTAGGGGAAATACCATCATTGGCTGCAACTGCCTCTTTTGTCCTGGGAACGCTCCTCTTACAACTATACACAGAACAGCATCCTTATATGAGCGTGGGTCCACATAGTAACAAGCCGAAAAATCGTCCACTCCTGGGAACTGTTTCTTATGCATGAACTTCTGGTTTTTGGTTTAAGGAGTTTTTTATACGAATTTTATTTTTTTCTATATTTTTTTCTTAATTTTGTGATTTATTATTGTATGTCTTGAATAGGTCGACCTATATTGTAATAAAGTTTTTTATATATAGACATGCAATTCTAGTATTTGTTGCTGGCATCTTCTATAGAATTGAATTTTTTCATATATAATTTTTTCCAATTTTGAAAAGATTTTTTTCACACATAATTCATAATTCACAATTTACATGTATTATACATATTGCCTATTATAGTAGTATCATATTAGTATCAGGTTAGGTGTTTTTTATTATTATATATATTCTATATATCCTTACTCTTAAGCTGGTTTCAGTGCTCCCTAGTGCTTTGTATTTTGTAGGGAAAAACAGATATTCCATATAATCAATTTAGGAGGATATGGAGAAATGGCACCTCTCGCAAGGATTTTGAAGATCAATCCCAGATATTATACAATATATTTTTAGATAAAGCCTATCCTCATGATCTCATTAAAGAATTGCAATGCAGGGCCAGAACAACAGAAAGGTCAACTTTATTTCAGACCCTTAAAAGGTCAATAACATTTTAAAAAGAGTACATGCCAATGTTTATTACAATGTACAACAATAATTTTGCCCAAATCTAGAAAAGTTATCTATAAAAACTGACATGTCATTAAGAATGATCCTATTTTAAGGAGTGTATTAGGAGATACTCCAAGGGTGGTATTTTAAGAGAGCACCCACCCTTAGAAACAAACTTGCCCCCAGTAAGATAGTTAAATTTGAGAGAGCAAAAACTTCTAAGATCTAAGGTATTTCACTTTCTTAGAAAGGCAGAAGTTTTTAAATGCCATAAAAAAGATGTCATATGTGCAGTCACATTGAAGTAGGGAGAAAAACAGGAGAATCTTTTGAAAACTCATCCCACTTGAATTGTGACTCCACAATTATATTTTAGCCTGTTTTTGTGGGCTCCAGTATACTGGACACACCACACATAAATTAAGAACATTTTGGGGGAAACACTCTTGTAATATCAGATTTTTATTTTATTTATAGTGTATTGCGATATTGTATATGTTTACAACCTTAGTCTGATAACTATAGCTCTGAATAAATATATCCCCCAAATCCATTATATAACAGAACATCGAGGTTGAGACAGAGGGAGACCTACTGGATACCAGAAATGAGATCATTGGTCCAATTTGTTCTCATCAAACGTTAATTTAGCAGCATTTTTAAAAATACTCATGTTGATTTATTAACAGTCACATAAATCACAATTTAGGTTATTAATCTCACTTTTTTACTCGTTCAACACAAAACACTATGGCCTAGATTTGGAGTTTGGCGTTAGCCGTGAAAACCAGCGTTAGAGGCTCCTAACGCTGGTTTTAGGCTACCTCCGGTATTTGGAGTCACTCAAAATAGGGTCTAACGCTCACTTTTCAGCCGCGACTTTTCCATGCTTACGTAAATTGCGTATCCTATCTTTTCAATGGGATTTTTATAACTCCAGTATTTAGAGTCGTGTCTGAAGTGAGCGTTAGAAATCTAACGACAAAACTCCAGCCGCAGGAAAAAGTCAGTAGTTAAGAGCTTTCTGGGCTAACGCCGGTTTATAAAGCTCTTAACTACTGTACTCTAAAGTACACTAACACCCATAAACTACCTATGTACCCCTAAACCGAGGTCCCCCCACATCGCCGACACTCTATTACATTTTTTTAACCCCTAATCTGCCGACCGCCACCTACGTTATCCTTATGTACCCCTAATCTGCTGTCCCTAACACCGCCGACCCCTATATTATATTTATTAAACCCTAATCTGCCCCCCTCAACGTCGCCTCCACCTGCCTACACTTATTGACCCCTAATCTGCCGATCGGACCGCACCGCTACTATAATAAAGTTATTAACCCCTACTCCGCCTCACTAACCCTATAATAAATAGTATTAACCCCTAATCTGCCCTCCCTAACATCGCCGACACCTAACTTCAATTATTAACCCCTAATCTGCCGACTGGAGCTCACCACTATTCTAATAAATGTATTAACCCCTAAAGCTAAGTCTAACCCTAACACTAACACCCCCCTAAGTTAAATATAATTTACATCTAACGAAATTAATTATCTCTTATTAAATAAATTATTCCTATTTAAAGCTAAATACTTACCTGTAAAATAAATCCTAATATAGCTACAATATAAATTATAATTATATTATAGCTATTTTAGGATTAATATTTATTTTACAGGCAACTTTGTAATTATTTTAACCATGTACAATAGCTATTAAATAGTTAAGAACTATTTAATAGTTACCTAGTTAAAATAATTACAAAATTACCTATAAAATAAATCCTAACCTAAGTTACAATTAAACCTAACACTATACTATCATTAAATTAATTAAATAAAATACCTACAATTACCTACAATTAAACCTAACACTACACTATCAATAAATAAATTAAATACAATTCATACAAATAACTACAATGAAATAAACTAACTAAAGTACAAAAAATAAAAAAGAACTAAGTTACAAAAAATAAAAAAATGTTTACAAACATAAGAAAAATATTACAACAATTTTAAACTAATTACACCTACTCTAAGCCCCCTAATAAAATAACAAAGACCCCCAAAATAAAAAATGCCCTACCCTATTCTAAATTACTAAAGTTCAAAGCTCTTTTACCTTACCAGCCCTGAACAGGGCCCTTTGCGGGGCATGCCCCAAGAAGTTCAGCTCTTTTGCCTGTAAAAAAAAACATACAATACCCCCCCCAACATTACAACCCACCACCCACATACCCCTAATCTAACCCAAACCCCCCTTAAATAAACCTAACACTAAGCCCCTGAAGATCATCCTACCTTGTCTTCACCTCACCAGGTATCACCGATCCGTCCTGGCTCCAAAATCTTCATCCAACCCAAGCGGGGGCTGGCGATCCATCATCCGGTGGCTGAAGAGGTCCAGAAGAGGCTCCAAAGTCTTCATCCTATCCGGGAAGAAGAGGCGATCCGGACCGGCAACCATCTTGATCCAAGCGGCATCTTCTATCTTCATCCGATGACGACCGGCTCCATCCTGAAGACCTCCACCGCGGACCCATCAGCCAATCAGATTGAGCTTGCATTCTATTGGCTGATCGAGGCAGCCAATAGAATGCAAGCTCAATCTTATTGGCTGATTGGATCAGCCAATCGGATTGAACTTGATTCTGATTGGCTGATTCCATCAGCCAATCAGAATATTCCTACCTTAATTCCGATTGGCTGATAGAATCCTATCAGCCAATCGGAATTCGAGGGACGCCATCTTGGATGACGTCATTTAAAGGAACCGCCATTCGTCGTTCAGTCGTCGACCAGGATGGATGTTCCGCGTCGGAGGTCTTGAGGATCCTGCCGCTCCGCTCCGGATGGATGACCATAGAAGATCCCGCTTGGATGAAGACTTCAATCGGATGGAAGACCTCTTCTGCCCCGCTTGGATGAAGACTTCAGCCGGATCATGGACCTCTTCAGCCCCCCGCTTGGGCTTGGATCAGGACATTGGAGGAGCTCTTCTGGATCGATCGGTGAACCTGGTATGGTGAAGATAAGGTAGGAAGATCTTCAGGGGCTTAGTGTTAGGTTTATTTAAGGGGGGTTTGGGTTAGATTAGGGGTATGTGGGTGGTGGGTTGTAATGTTGGGGGGGGTATTGTATGTTTTTTTTTACAGGCAAAAGAGCTGAACTTCTTGGGGCATGCCCCACAAAGGGCCCTGTTCAGGGCTGGTAAGGTAAAAGAGCTTTGAACTTTAGTAATTTAGAATAGGGTAGGGCATTTTTTTTATTTTGGGGGGCTTTGTTATTTTATTAGGGGGCTTAGAGTAGGTGTAATTAGTTTAAAATTGTTGTAATATTTTTCTTATGTTTGTAAATATTTTTTTATTTTTTGTACTTTAGATAGTTTATTTCATTGTAGTTATTTGTAGGTATTGTATTTAATTTATTTATTGATAGTGTAGTGTTAGGTTTAATTGTAGATAATTATAGGTATTTTATTTAATTTATTTATTTATTGATAGTGTAGTGTTAGGTTTAATTGTAACTTAGGTTAGGATTTATTTTACAGGTAATTTTGTAATTATTTTAACTATTTTAGCTATTAAATAGTTCTTAACTATTTAATAGCTATTGTACCTGGTTAAAATAAATACAAAGTTACCTGTAAAATAAATATTAATCCTAAAATAGCTATAATATAATTATAATTTATATTGTAGTTATATTAGGATTTATTTTACAGGTAAGTATTTAGCTTTAAATAGGAATAATTTATTTAATAAGAGTTAATTTATTTCGTTAGATTAAAATTATATTTAACTTAGGGGGGTGTTAGTGTTAGGGTTAGACTTAGCTTTAGGGGTTAATACATTTATTAGAATAGCGGTGAGCTCCAGTCGGCAGATTAGTGGTTAATAATTTAAGTTAGGTGTCGGCGATGTTAGGGAGGGCAGATTAGGGGTTAATACTATTTATTATAGGGTTAGTGAGGCGGATTAGGGGTTAATAACTTTATTATAGTAGCGCTCAGGTCCGGTCAGCAGATTAGGGGTTAATAAGTGTAGGCAGGTGGAGGCGACGTTGTGGGGGGCAGATTAGGGGTTAATAAATATAGGGGTCAGCGATGTTAGGGCAGCAGATTAGGGGTACATAGGGATAATGTAAGTAGCGGCGGTTTACGGAGCGGCAGATTAGGGGTTAATAATAATAATATGCAGGGGTCAGCGATAGCGGGGGCGGCTGATTAAGGGTTAATAAGTGTAAGGTTAGCTACGCGGGTCTTTACCGACAAAACTCCAAATCTAGGCCTATCTAAGCCTTTCACAACTTACATCACACATATCACAACATTCCCTTCATCGAATCTCACATAAATCATTCAATTTCTTTATCAAGTACACTGTCAACAAATACTTTATTCAGTTGAGAATTTCAAATGACTCTCAATTATCTATTTGATTATATATTTATTAATATAATATATTTATATAATCATTTTTCTTGATCTATTTAACTGTGTATCACATCACAAAACAACATTCACACCACATCACTTTCTTCTTTTTCATTTTCTTTTCACACTTTTTCAACACACACACATTTTATATTTTTCCTTTCCCCTATTATTATTATTATTATTATTACTCATTTATATATCTGATTCACTGTTTTATCATGATACAATATGCATTATACACTTTTCATGTATTAGAAATACCATTTGATACAATTAATTGTTTCTTTTTATCATATTTCACTTTAATTTACATTCGCTTTAGCCTTATTTTACACATTGTCTTCCTTTTACCTTCTTCCAGTCACACATCATATACATTAGGCAAACCAAATGTCACATTCACATTCTATAAACCATTTTCTATTGATTATATTCTGAAATATTTTTTTTATTGATACAGCTTTATGCATTACACGAAACATTACATATTTCATTATGTAATTATACATTAGACAAACACTGTGACACTATGATGCTAGAATAACTATATGTAAATGTGTCAATATAGGCTCACTTATAAAAATCATGACAATTCTAACAAGGGTTTTATATTGCGTAATGTTACTGATGATCATGTGACTTTCTTTGGTCCATTACAATTGTGTCATCATCAGTTTGGCGACAAGAGATCAACCTTATTACAGAAGGTCTTTTAAGAATTTACTCTGATGTTTATTATAAATTAACAATAATACGGCTAGATTACGAGTTTTGCGTTATGAGCTATGCGGTGCTACCGTGCAGTTTTTGCTCATCACTCACTTACCTCCAGCGCTTGTACGGGTTGTAAATACTTCTCTGGGATCCCCTTTGTTCAGAAATAGCAGATATATATGGCTTTGGCGTTGCTTTTTTGTAATTAGAAGGCCTCTAAATGCCGCTGCACACCATGCGTGTATTATGCCCAGCAGTGAAGGGGTTAATTAGGGAGCTTGTAGGGAGCTTTTAGGTTTAATTTTAGCTTTATTGTAGTGTAGTAGATAACCCAAATTATTGATCTAGGCCCATTTTGGTATATTTCATGCCACCATTTCCCCGCCAAATACGATCAAATAAAAAAAACTGTTAAATTTTTCACAATTTTAGGGTTCTCACTGAAATTATTTACAAACAGCTTGTGCAATTATGGCACAAATTGTTGCAAATGCTTCTCTAGGATCCCCTTTGTTCAGAAATAGCAGACATATATGGCTTTGGCATTGCTTTTTGGTAATAATAAGGCCGTTAAATGCTGCTGTGCACCACACTTGTAATATGCCCAGCAGTTAAGCGGTTAATTAGGTAGCTTTTAGGGTTAATTTTTAGCTTTAGTGTAGAGATCAGCCTCCCATCTGACACATCCCACCCCCTGATCCCCCCTGACCCCCCTCAAACAGCTCTCTTTCCTCCGCCACCCCACAATTGTCCCCGCCATCTTAAGTACTGGCAGAAAGTCTGCCAGTACTGAAATAAAAAAGCATTTTTTTTTTTTTTTCATACAGTCTGCAGTGATGGATCCCCCTTACCCCACAACCTCCTTGATCCCACCCATACATCTCTCTAACCCTCCCCCCTACCTATTTGCCGCCATCTTGGGTACTGGCAGCTATCTGCCAGTACCCAATTTGCCCCCCAAAATTGTTTTTTTTTAACTTTTTTTATTTAAAAACATTCATTTTCTGTAGTGTAGCTGGCCCCCTCAATAATCTACATCCCTCCCCCTCCCAGATCCCTTACTTAACAACGGAGATCCCTACCTTCAACTGCCATGGCCCTCTCTGCATCGGTGGATAAAATATGGGATTGCAGTGATAGCTCAATATTGAGGCATCACTACAATCGCTAGTAAGCAGCTGGAAGCGATCATGATCGCTTCCAGCACTTCAAACAACAGAGGACGTACCAGGTACGTCAATTGTCGTTAATGGGAGCCTTTCCTATGACGTACCTGGTACGTCTGATAAATGCAATTCGTTATCGGCACCTGAAACAATCCCAAGTCCACTGCACTGTCGACAACTTTACATATGTGACCGGACCCGTAACGTCCGTAACTTCCCCACTCACCTCCCACAGTGGACCGGTCCTAGCGGCAAAGATCCTCCATAGGGCGACCTGTCTGTACGATATCCACAGAGTGTCTTGTCACTGTGGGTAAAAAACCTCCACCAGTGCCGTCCATGAAACGGAAATTACAAGCGTCCTGCTTCACTCTGTTAGCATCGAGCCTTAATCTCGCTCAGCATGTGACGTCACCCGAACCTGCCCTCCCGTATTCTCGTCCACCTGTTTGCCGTGAGAGGTGAGTGGGCTTGTGTTTGCAGGGGTCTCCTTCGTGTTATCCGTGCAATATCCTCTGTTTCAATCAATGTAGCAATAACAAAAAGTTGGATGCACTGGATACAGATGAAGTTTCAGAAAGCTTTATTTGAAGAAACATTAAAAGCTCATCATTACAATAATGACAATGCGAATCCCTTGATACATGAGTGGTGTGTGTTCCACCCCAAGGACTGCTTGCTGACGCGTTTTGGCTCCAAGGGCCGTAATCGTAGCTGCAGTCACTTGTTCCAAATGAGGTTAAATACCCATTGGAACCAGTTAATAGGTTAAAAACAAAGAACCTCCTTTTACCTGGGGCGGAACAATACCACACCTCTTAAAATTAACCCTTCAATAATATGTGAACTATTAACTCTATTTAAGCTCAAACAATTGAATGGTTCTTTAAGCTCATTCTGCTGAAGTTTCAATCTTACAACACATGTAAATTATATCTATTGTATCAAAACCTGATTTTGACAATGAGTCGATACAGAAGAAACAGGACGATAGGTACAATAACAGATATGTAGTTATATACCATAACAGAGTAATTTGTACGAATTAATGTGAAAACATATATAGGTACATTTTTCTATCTTACATATCTAAATTTGCTCCTATATACAGTGGATGAAACAGAAGTTATTTGTATTACAATTCATGTTATAAAACGTATACTCTATCAGTACATCAAGTATAAACATTATAAACATTATACACTGAAATGAAATTTTGCTTCTATATACAGTGGATGAACCAAAAATTATTGTTTGTATTACAGTTCATGTTATAAGTAATATACTCTTTCATTACTTTAAGTATTAACATTATACACTGAAATTTTATTTTATTTTATTTTATTTTATTGACTCTATTCATGTAATATTTCAACATTTTCAACACTCTAATATTTAAAATATTAAAATATTAAAATATTAAAATTATAGAGTGATCGTAAGAGTAACATACTCTAAAAGAGGACACACTGAATCTTTCAAACCCAGAACATAGTACTAAGTGAACTCAACTATATTTAAATATACTTTTTGTGGCGAATCTAAAGATGGTTTTATCCTGTGGGTTGTGTTAAAAATCTGTTATTAAACAAGCTTTCTACAATCCAACTAAATTTTATTACAAAATCTTTTATTTTATTATATACTATTTTGTTACGTCGGATTTATTAGTATCAATAAGTGATTTCACATACACTAACCCACAACACTTACTTTCTTATTCCCAAAAGTTTATTAGATCAAATTCTGAGTTTAATCCAAGGGGGACCCTGGTCTTCAATTTATGTATCCAAAAGGCTTCCCTTTTAGATAGAAGTTTGTCTCTATCTCCCCCTCTGGATTTGCATTTGACCAATTCTATAATGGTCCATTTAAAGGTGTGTACATTACTATTGTGTTCCAATTTAAAGAGTGCTGTACTAGCGGCGTGGTAAGTTTGCCTGCCTTTATATTAGTTAGGTGTTCTCTTATCCTCTCTCTGGTCTCTCTTGGTAGTGAGCCCCTGTATATTGAAACATTACATGTTGTGCAGGTAATCAAGTATATTACGTAACAAGACCTACAATTTAAACATGAGAAATTGATTAAATCTTTCTCCAGTAACTGTACTGGAAAATCCATCCCCCTGTTGTAAGTGGGCACAGGCTGTACAAGGTGTATAACTGCACTTATAAGTTGCCTTTAAATCTGAGCCATGATGAAGTGGTGGCAATTGGTTGTTCTGAACTCAGTTGTGTTGCAGCAACTATATTTCCTATGCTTTTCCCTTTTTTGAAAGCATACCTACAACTTTCGGGATTATATTAGCCAGACTGTCGTCTGCTTTTAACATAGGAAAATGTTTCCTCAAAATGTTACAGATTGAATGGTATTGTTGACTGTACTGTGTTATAAATGATACACCTTCAAATTAAACATTATTCTTTTTATTCTCTTTTAAAAGCTCTTTCCTATCCATTGCTGCAACATTATCTTTGATGGCCACTATCTCCTTTCTTTTGTAACCCCTTTTTAGAAATCTTTCCTCCATGTCAAGAGCCTGTTTCTCAAATTCTTCATCTAGAGTACAATTTCTTTAATTCTAATGACTGCCCCTTTAGGACAGATCTAAATACTCTTCTCGGATGGACTGCTCTTGGCATGGAGGAGAGTATTGCCTGCTATGGGTTTTCTGTATATTTTTGCGAACACTTCATTTTTGTCAGTACCTGACAGATTTACATCCAAAAATTGATATTGTCTCTATTGAATTCGTATGTGAATCCAATACCGACATCATTAAGATTCAACATATCCACAAAGTCAGTAGCTTCTGTTTCACTGCCTTTCCAGATGACCAATAGGTCATCTATATACTTCTGTAGTAAACTATCTTCTCTTTCCAGTGTCCATCATATGCATAGATGTGGGACCAGCTCCCACCAACCCATAAACTGGTTTGGCATAGGAGGGGGCAAACTTTGCCCCCATAGCTGTCCCACATATCTGCAGGTAATGGACACCTTCAAATACAAACATGTTATGAGTTAAGAGATATTGTGTGACTCGTGAATATATAGGAGCGAAAGTTCTGATCTATCGTTGTATACCTTTCCAAACAGAAGCTTAACGCTTCCAAACCCTTTGCTGTGGGGGATGGAAGAGTACCAGTGATGTGACATCTATTGTGAGCCACCCATAATTACTCTGCCAGTGTATCTCCTCCATCTCAATCAGCAACTGCTTGGTATCACGAGGTAACTCTGCAATTCCTGACAATTGGTTGCAAAATTTCGTCCAACCATTCCAACAAAGGCTCTGTAATAGAACCAATCCCACTAATGATTGGACAGCCTTTTACCTCCAATAAGGATTTATGCACCTTAGGTAAAAAATTGAATATTGGGACCTATCGGGGTTATCAACCGTGAGATATAAGCTAGTCTGTTCATCAATGTACCCTTCTTCATGTCCCTCATCTATCAGATGACTCAACTCATGTTAAAGAGAGAAGTAGGATTAAAGTCCAAGACCTGATATTGTGAGGTATCATTTAGTTGTCATAATGATTCTCTGACAAAAAATGTTCTGTCCATTACCACAACTGATCCCCCTTTATCCGCTGAGCGGATAACCAATGTTTTGTTGTCTTGTAGACCTTTCAAAGCAACAGATTCTGACTGAGTTAGATTAGAATATTTCTTTCTTTCCACTGTTTATGCTAGTTTTGTTAAGTCCTGATTCCACTCGTTTTTGAATATTTTCTAGGATGTTACCTCTACATTGAAATGGGGTTAGAACCTGGAGGCACCAGATAAAGAGGGGCCTTTGTTCCTAATATAGAGATCTTGATCAATGATCCCCATTGTTCCCTCTCTAAGTAGTGTCTCCAGGGACTGTATGTCACTTTGTTCCTTAAAATTTAAGGGCTCATTAGTACTAGCAGACTGAATCTCATCAACAAAGTAATCTCCACTATTCACTGGCAATGTTTCATTAAAGTATTTCTTTAGTGTGAGATTTCTGATAAGTTTGTTCACATCTACCAGTGTTTGGAAAAGGTTGAAATTTTCAGCTGGAACAAAACTCAATCCATAGCTGAGTACCTTTATTTCCATATCACTGAGTATATGTGATGACAAATTTATTACTGATTTTATTTGTATTTTGTGTTCAACCTCCTCTGCGTGGTGGCAGACCTCTGTTTCCTTCAGTATGCCCTTTTCTGCTTTTCTTCCTCCCCCCCCCCTTCTAACTCTTTTGGGGCTTTGAAAAAACCTGGCGCAGGTCTGAACTTGTAGTTGCTCTAAGATCATCTCTAGCAATATCATCATTGTATGATACAGCATATTTGGACTGTACTGCCACATTCTGGAGATTAGCAGCACATTCAGAACTTGATTCTATAGTTTCTGATTCCTCCCCTGAGGTAGAGTATTCCCCTGATGATTCTGCCTCACTCTCATTAAAGGTTACCTTCTTATTTTTGTTACTTTTGTTTTGATTTCTGTTTTTATTTTTATTTTTCTTACCCTCTTTGGGAAACCTTTTCTGATCATTCTCTTTTTTGTAATATAACCTTTGTTTTTTATTCCAAATATATACTTTGTTTATATCATAATCCAATGAGTCACGCATAAATTTGTCATGTTTAACTTCCATGACTGCGTTCTGTATAGAAACAAAAAAAGAAGAGGCGCTCTGGTGCAGATGATCCTTGGCTACAAATGATTCTAAACTAACAGTTCAGAGTAATACTCACAAAGATGTTTGCACATGCAGTGCAATAACAGGTGAGCCGAAGCTTCAGAGCCGCTCGGCTGACTCGCTAGAGGGTGAAATCAGCTGTTCACTGGGTAATCACTTCACCAACGATGTGGGGAAAAAGATACCTATGACATAAAATATAGATACCGCCCTTGGTGCAGATTATCCCAGGCACAGAATACACATACAACAGGTGTCGAGAAGTTATACTCACAAACGGAGTTGCACATGCAGTGCAATATCAGGCGTGCCGAATCTTAAAGAGCCGTTCGGCTGACTCC